>NC_056728.1:1654971756-1655087292 GCF_019279795.1 Protopterus annectens
TATGGATGCATGCATTGCTTCATGGGTGTGTAGCAGTTGACTGCACCAGAAGACTATACAAGGCTAGCAGAAGGGTATACCTTGGTATCAGGTCACATGACAATGGTCTGCAGTGTGACTCAGAGGATTGGCCCACACAAGTGGGTAGTGTATTCACCATCCAGTCACCTGGGTAGCTATTGCGTGTGGCCATTGCTGTGCAATGGTTGCCATGTATGTGTTCTTTAGTCCGTGACATGGACGCTGTCTGGGATGTGCACAGGTCCCACATGCATGTACAGTGACATGTGGAACTCTACCTGGGGTGTCTGGCTTATGTTGTGTACACATATTAATATCATCAGATGTGGCCTCATGTGCCGGGAACAGGTAATGGACAGCAGATTGACCCTGTACCCACATTGATAGCATGATACAGGTATTCCCTGGTGTCAGTTGCATCTGTCCATACAGGGCATGTGTATAAGGCATGGTGTGTCCTTTGTGGGTCACATTTGATGGCACCACATGTGTTGCAGGCATCCAGTGGGAAACATTGTGAAGCCACACTGTCTGCATGCACGTGCATATTGTACTGTTGGACAGGGTGACATGCCCTCCGTAGTCCACTGCAATCACACCATGGTTACTATCTGTGAGTAATATGCAGGGTACTACCAACATATCAGTTGTTGCCTAGGCAAATGATTTTGTGTATGAGAGATGGGTTGAGAGTGTTCTCTGTGTAATACAGGGGTTGCTTACTTTGTTCACCAGACCTTGATGTCAAATGTAGGTGTATGGATTGCCACCCCAGCCTCTCAGGTATTTCACATCTGTTATCCTTGTAAGGTGGACATTGTGACATATAATACATCCACCATATAAGAAATTTGCAAAACCCACTCCACAATGAGTCCAGTTGTTACACACACACACAGCTACTTCCACACAGGATACAAATTATAAACACAGACACACACTTGCCATGTCTGGGATTAGAACTCCTAACTAATTAGTTTACTACACTACAGCATTATGCAGTTATAGGACACACCACAGAGATCATTGGAGAAGTCTTTCCCAAAGGTGTATTTCACTTGGTATGACATCAACAGGCTTGCCAAAGAAGGTCATTGGAGGTTGTAGTGACTGTGAATGGCATCAAAAGCATTTCACCCTACACAGACAAGTACACACACATTCACATTTACCATCTGCGGGAATAGAACCCCTATCAAAGTACTACATCACACTACAGCATTATGCTGTTATAGAACACACCACATAGATTACTGGGCTACTCCTTTCTCAAAAGTGTATTTCACAGTGAATGACATCAGCAGGCTTGCCAAAGTAGGGCATTTGAATTGTAGTGAGTGTGACTAGCCTAAAATGTGTTGCTCTCTACACAGACAAATACACAGTTACTATGTGTGGGATTAGAACTTGTACCTAGCTAGTTTGTCACACTACAGTATTACACAGTTATAGGAAACACCACAGAAATCACTGGGCTACTCTTTTCTCAAATAGATAGAAACAACTCTGATCCAAAACAATACCAAAACAGCAAAATCTTCAGAAGTCAGGAATCGAAAAACAGGAACCAAAGTCAAATCCAAAAGCAAACTCTTTATTCTCCAGCGCATCGGTGTAACCACCTTTCAATAGTATACATTCTCACTGAAAGAATGGATATACATATATATATATATATATATATATATATATATATACTCATAGCAATTAATTAAGCAATTAATTAAACAATTATGTTCAAAAAAGTTTTAAAGCAGACACCTCCAGTTTATTTCATTATTCAGTCCACAGAGTGTCATTGTGTTGTATTTCAAAATATGCCAATTTGTTTATGAATTTTTTTGAAAGGAAATTTCTATTTGAGTTAAATTTTATGAAATGTAATGTGTTATTTTATTTTCGTTACATAGATGACTTGATTTTTATTTGTGATGGTGGTTTTGATTCAGTTAATGAATTTTTGACAGACTTACATGGTAACCCATTTGGGTTAGAATTTGATGGAATACAGAAGGGAAACAAAGTAATATTTTTGGATCTTGTTTTGGAGGGAACAGAACATGGTAAAATTATATAAAATATACATAGGAAGTTTATAGATGGTAATCAATACCTTCATGCATCTAGTTGCCATCCTGTACATACTTTGGAAGCTCTCCCTTATGGGGAATTGGCGAGGGTATCTAGATTATGTAACACACAAGAAAATCTACAAAGGGAATGGGATATCACATATAATATGTTTTTGAAAAGAGGGTACAGTGTGGATATTTTAGAAAATGCCCTTATGAAGGTAAAAAAGGAGAATAATATGGTAAGGAATAAATGTAATAAGGGTGAATATCACCATTATAAGAAATATCATCTGGCAACCAGTGATAAAACTTGTAAGGATATTTATTTTGTCTCTACATATAATGTAAAAAGTGGAGACATAAAGGATGTAGTGGAACATTTTTGGAAGTTTTTAGTGAAAGACAAGGTGCTGATGCACATTTTGCCACAAAAACCTTTATTCTCCTATAAAAGGGGAAGAAATTTGAAATATATGGTGGTACATGGTAAATTTGTAATGCCAAAATTTTGTTTACCAAGACCACTAAGTGAATTTGGTACAAGATGTTGCAGTAGATGCAGTGTTTGTAGGAATATAGTTAGAACATTTAATTATATTAACAACATTAGGTTCACGGTAAGAGATAGATTTACCTGTAGAAGTAAGGGAGTTGTGTATGCTTTACACTGTCCCTGTGGATTATATTATATAGGTGAAACTAAAAGAGAGTTTCGTATTAGGTTAGGCGAGCACATTAGAGACATAAGACATAAAAGGGAAAATAAATTTATTGCCACACATTTTAGTGTTTATCATAATAGTGATGCTTCATTTTTAACAGGAACAGTTTTAGAAAGTGTGAAATGTCTTTGTAATGATGAAAATGCTTTGAAATATAATTTACAATATAAGGAAAGTATTTTTATTTTGAAATACAATACAATGACACCCTGTGGACTGAATAATGAAATAAACTGGAGGTGTCTGCTTTAAAACTTTTGAACATAATTGTTTAATTAATTGCTTAATTAATTGCTATGAGTGTATATATATATATATATATATATATATATATATATATATATATATATATCCATTCTTTCAGTGAGAATGTATACTCTTGAAAGGTGGTTACACCGAGGCGCTGGAGAATAAAGAGTTTGCTTTTGGATATGACTTTGGTTCCTGTTTTTCGATTCCTGACTTCTGAAGATTTTGCTGTTTTGGTATTGTTTTGGATCAGAGTTGTTTCTATCTGAAGGTGTGTGGAGTGGAGTTAGTGTAATTACTCTTTTCTCAAAGTTGTATTTCACAGTGAATGACATCAGCAGGCTTGCTAAAGTAGGGCATTTGAATTGTGAGTGTGACTAGCCTAAAAACCATTGCTCACTACACAGACAAAGAAACACACAAACAAACATCCACACTTACCATGTGTGGGAATAGAACCCCTACCAGAGTACTACATCACACTACAGCATTACACTGTTATAAGATGCACCACAGAGATTACCAATATACTGCTTTCCCAAAGGTGTATTTCACAGTAAATGACAGCAGGCTTGCCAAAGTAGAGTATTTGAATTGTAATGAGTGTGACTAGCCTAAAAATCATTGCTCCCTACACAGACAAAGAAACACACACACAAACATCCACACTTGCCTGTATCACACTACAGCATTATGCTGTTATAGGATGTACCACATAGATTACCAGGCTACTTCTTTCCCAAAGGTTTATTTCAAAGTGAATGACATCAGCAGGCTTACCAAAGTAGGGCATTTGAAATGTAATGGGTGTGACTAACCTAAAAAGGGATTGCCCCCTACACAGACTGAGACACACACACAGTTGTCATGTCTGGGATTAGAACACCTACCTAACTAATTTATTACACTACTGCATTACGCAGTTATAGTACACACCACATAGATAATACCGGATTACTTCTTTCCTAAAGGTGTATTTCACAGTGAATGACATCAGCAGGCTTGCTAAAGTAGGGCATTTGAATTGTAGTGAGTGTGACTAGCCTAAATAGCATTGCTCCCTACACAGACCCACATCCACACTTGCTATGTGTGGGGATAGAACCCCTACCCGAGTACTATATTACACTGCAGTATTATGCTGTTACAGGACGCACCACAGAAACTGCCGGCTATTTATTTCCCAAAGGTGTATTTCACAGTGAATGACATCAGCATTCTTGCCAAAGTAGGGTATTTTAATTGTAGCGAGTGTAACTAGCCTAAAAAACATTGCCTCGTACACAGACAGACACACAGTTGCCATGACTGGGATTAGAACACCTACCTAACTAGGTTATCACACTACAGGATTACACAGATATAGGACATGTCATGGAGATTGCTTGGGTACTTTCTTCCCAAAGGTGTATTTCACAGTGAATGACATCAGCAGCCTTGCCAAAGTAGGGTGTTTGATTTTTAGTGAGTGTGACTAGCCTAAAAAGCATTGCTCCCTACACAGACAAACACACACACACAATTGCCATATCTGGGATTAGTACACCTGCCTAACTAATTTATCACACTACAGCATTACACAGTTATTGGACACACCGCAGAGATTACTAGGCTATGCCATTCCTGAAGGTATATTTCACAGTGAATAATATCAGCAGCATTGCCAAAGTAGGCCATTTGAATTGTAGTGAGTGTGACTAACCTAAAAAGCATTGCTTCCTACACAGACAGACAAACATCCACACTTACCATGTGAGAGAATAGAACCCCTTCCAGTGTACTAAATCACACTACAGCATTACGCTGTTATAGGATGCACCAAATAGATTACAGAGCTACTTTTTTCCCAAAAGTGTATTTCACAGTGAATGACATCAGCAGGCTTGCCAAAGTACGGCATTTGAAGTGTAATGTGTGTGACTAGCCTAAAAGGTAGTGCTCCCTACACAGACACACACACACAGTTGTCATGTCTGTAGATTAGAACACCTACCTAATTAGTTTATCAAACTACAGCATTACGCCATTATAGGACGCGCCAAAGAAATTAGTGAGTTACTCTTTTCCCAAAGGTGTATTTAACAGTGAATGACATCAGCAGCCTTGCCAAAGTAGGGCATTTGATTTATAGTGAGTGTAACTAGTCCAAAATGCATTTCTCCCTACACAGACAGAGACATACACACAAACAGAGTTGCCATGTCTGAGATTACAACTCCTATCTAGCTAGCTTATCACACTACAGCATTATGCAGTTTTAGGATGCACCACAGAGATTACTAGGCTATTCTATTCCCAAAGGTGTATTTCAAAGTGGATGACATCCGCAGGGTTGTCATAATAGGGCTATGGGGAGGGCAGTGCGTGTGCATGGGCCATAACCCATTCATCTAGAGGTTGACACACCACGCACAGGCACACGCAGGTTTATATTCCACAGGTACATGTATACAACTGCTAGATGACTACTGCCTTGTACAGTCATGTTGCACAGCTAGCACTTGCACCACAGAGTCTGTACTGCTGATGGATACCAGTGGCTAATTTCTACAGTGAGTGACATTTACGCAGCATGTGGTCGTAGCCATTTGGCTGTGTGCTGGGTGGGACAGGCCTCATGATGGAAGGCTCTTTGTCACTGTCACTCTCTTCCACACATTTATGTATGTCTACGTTTGGCATATTATCGTATGTTGTCTTGGATATATGTCTGTATTCCTATCCAATGTGTGTGCAAAGCATGACTGGTGCATACTGAGGAGTGTTTGCACTAACATCTGCAACTGTCAGATATGTATGGTCCATTGTTGTTTGCAGACATGGGCTTCATTTGTTTAAGTGTGTAAGCATGCTCAGTATGCCCTTCTGTATTGAATTTGTGGATCCATTCCAGGTAGTTTGTACTCCAGTGCAGACCTTTGTGCTCTACACCTACAGGTAGCAAACTGTTTTTGCAGGATATCTGTAGATCAGTTGGCAATACGGGTCAAACTGTGCAAGGTATAGTGTGTACTGTAGGTGATTGTGTCTGTGCTGCTTCTGCTCCATGGGACTGGTGTTAGCAGAGATATTCAGACACGTGCACTGTTATACACTGTGATGTTTTATGTCCTCATGTACTGCCAGGTGGACATTTTTGCTAACAGTGATGTCCTGCGGAACAAGGGTGAATGCAGCTGTGTCCAGTTTTGTGGGCAAACGCCTACATATTCATTGAGAGTTATGCCATTCTGGAGAGGGAGCCGCAGACACTTGCTGCTGGGTCTGAGTATCCAGTTCAGCACCTTGGTACAGTGCTGGCAGAGGATCCCATACTTGTACATCCATCAATATGACAATATGGCCTTATCTTGGTGTGGCAATACTTCACAGCTTACAGATTCACACAGGTTACCCAGAGGCAAGGGTCATAAGTCAGGACATTACTGTTATTGTGGTGTATGGGCAGGTTTGTAGCCACCCATGTATGTGTTTGGAGCCAGGGATAGTATGTTAACATGGCTGTGTCGGACCTTGCACATTCCATGCTGCCCATGCTCCCACCCCCCTCTATTATTCTATCCTCTTCCATACATTGGGCATGCATGCTATGAAACTTTCCCTAAGGTTATCACCTCATCACAGCTGTGTTTTGGTGTTGGTCCACAGTTCATGCAGTGGGACATGGTGGACATGTTACTGTGGTTTGTCCACATGGCCTTGCATATGGCTTATGAGGAGTGTGTTGTGTTGTTATTTGGGGGTCCATGACATAACATGCATTGGCAGTACATGTGAGACACAGACGTTTTGCAGAGGCCTGTAGGTCATTTGGTGGTGATGCAGCCCAGATGTGGCAGGCCATTGCATTCTGTCAGTTCTATAGTCCCATACCAACATACAGTATATTCCCCTGAGGTGACAGGGTATGTGTGCTAGGTGTTCATGCCAATACTTTCTATCAGTATTGATTAGGTAGTGTGGATGCTGGCAGGGTGCTACTTACATCTAGGGACACACCTGCAAGGGACACCTGCACTGCATGCTGCATTCTTTCGCTGTTGCCATACACAGGTGGGAATCATATTGTACCCATTCCCAACAGCAGGGATACGACCAGAGAGGTACTTGTGAGTGGTGTTTGGGTGTGCTGGGTGCATGTGTGCTATGGACACTACTTGCATCTGACGCACAGATATGCATGAGGCATTCCAGTTATGCTGGCTTATGCAGGTACATCAAGTTTTTCCCAATACATCAGTTATATCACCTTTGTGATCTGCAGGTGTTCAGCCAGGCAACACCGGTATTCCCTACTACAGGTCCAGATAATGTGATGCATACCTGTATGTACAATTCCAAGAGTGTGTCCATTTCATGGTTGCACATTATATACTGTATGCCTGGGGGTACTTTTCCCTGTGTACTGCTTGTATATCTAGCCCAACAGCCATGTCATGTCCATCTTTCAGATGGTGACACCTATTACCACCATACATTTACAATGGCTTACTGCTAGCATTTGTTATACTGGGGGGAATTGTCTTTGACATTGCAGTTGTGAGGACGTGGCCCTGTCATTGGCAGTAGTGGGCAATGGCCACCATGTCAAACCTCAACATGCATACATACTGACCACTCTCACACAATATGAAACACACACCGACCTAACACACACATATCTGCATATTGTACAAATGCTACAATCTATCCTGCTACCTTGGCCACCTCTGGGCATCTGTGCTCCACTGGTATTATACCTACACATACCTGTTACTACATGTCTACATTGGATTGGGGGGGCACACCTGACTGCTACTACATTTCTACATAGGATTTGGGGGGGCACACCTGACTGTTAAAACATGTGTACATCGGATTGGGGGGCACACCAGACCGTTTCTACTTTTCTACATAGGATTGGGGGGTACACCTGACTGTTACTACATGTCTACATAGGATTTGGGGGGGAACACCTGACTGTTACTACATGTCTACATAGGATTGGGGGCACACCTGACTGTTACTACATGTCTACATAGGATTTGGGGGGCACACCTGACTGTTTCTACATTGCTACACAGGATTAGGGGGGCACACCTGACACTTGTACACATTTGCTATGACTGTACTGGTATGTCAGGTACTCAATTTCATTCTGTTTTCTAACCTATCATGCTGACTAGAGGCATATCAGTGTACTACAGGTCTTAGGTTTGATTGACCTACATATTAGTTTCTGATTTCCTACCCGTCAGAACTAATACCCACTTCCTGACCTGATGTAGTCTGTCTGTGTAGGCCTGGGGGGGGAGGTTACCCATAGGCATCATTCAGAGGCCTTAGCACAGCCTTTGTTTGTGTTTGTCTACACCTGTCCTGCTGGCTGAGACTGTTGTTGGGTATGTGAGCATCCCTGACTGGCCTGTGTGTGTCATATGGACACACATGTGGCCCAGCACATTTCCCGCAGTGGGATTGGTCACCATGTGTAGTACTGGCTACTATGGTGACACCAGAATTTGTCACAGATCTTACTGCCACTATAGGTGTCTACTATCTGCTGGCATCCCATTCAGCCACCCGATTCCCTTGCATGCTCACATCCATATCGTAGATACAAGTAACAACACATTCTACTACATTCGGCAATTGGTAAGAAGAGTGACTTACCTTGTGGGTCTGCCAGTATTGAGGATGGTGCTGGAGGGCTGCCTATGTTGGATGCACATAGTACACTCGCTACACATGATTGAGCACAGGTAGTCAGTGTATGTGCTATGCATTGTCTCTTTGCCAAGGCCAGGGCATACTGGGCATGCCTCCTTCTGCCTACTGGGGCATGCTCAGGTTGTTCCTGCTCTGAGTCACTCTGTGCCTGTGCAGGCCTCGGCAGTGGTGGAGGGCTGTGTGGCCCTGCCTCCCCCCGTGCTGTTCCTGTTGCAGCTGTTTCTGCAGAATCATATTGTGTAGCATGGCACATACGATGATAATTTGAGTACATGTAGCTGGTGAGTACTGCAAGGCTCCACTGGATGTGTCTAGGCACCAGAACCGTGACTTGAGTATCCCAAACCCATGCTCTATTATACGTCTGGCCTGTACACGTGCCTCATTATGGAGTTCTTGTTCAGGTGTTGTGTGCATTTCTGATGGGTGTCATCAGCCATGGCTCCAGTGCATAACCATCATCCCTCACTAGGTGACTGTAAGTGATGCCCCCCATTGGCAAATCCCTGGTACAGCTGTGTCAGATGCCAGATGTGGGAACTGTGATAGCTTTCAGGGTAGCCAGCACACACATTCATTATAATGCCCTGAGCATCACACACAACCTGGCAGTTGATGGAGGGGAAGCCCTCGTGATTGATGTAGACCCTGCCCCTCTTACCGGGTGGTGCTTTGATGCATATGTGCATACAGCCTATAACACCCACTACCTCAGGGTATTCTGCTATTTGCTGGAAGAGACACATATTGCTGGCCAACGCCTCACGGGTGTTGGAGAAATATACGTACTTACTGGCATGTGCTAACATGGCATCCAGGAACTAATGGAGTACCCTGGATGCTGATGCCTGTGAGATCCCCATGATATCCGCAGTTGGTCTTGGAAGGTACATGTAGCTAGTATTCTTAGGCCTACACATACCTTGGTATCCACTGGGATGGGTTCCCCTCTGTTAGTTCTGTGTGTGAGGCGTGGCTGGCACAGCTGAACAATTTGTTGCAGGAGGACCCTGTCCACCCTTTAGCACTCCACTATCTCCAGCTCATATAGCCCCTGGTAGGTTACCCTGGGTCTATATACTCTTCTTCTTCTCCTCACTGTGAGTTGGTCAACAGCATTCTCATCCTCACCACCCTCAGACTCTTCCACATTTTGTTGTATGATAGCTGTTGCAGCCCCTATCATTTTGTTGGGTTTGTTTGTTAAATTACCCCACTTTTATACACTGGTGATGTAGAGTATTTGAAAATCCAGAGGGAAAGGTGTTTGCATAGTTTATAGTAGTGTTCTGTGCTGGGCTGGGCTGCTGCCTGTGTAATTGGCTGATTCTGATACATTTCACCTGACAGCTATGCTAGTTCCCCTTGATTACCTTCCTACTACTGTTTTTTCTTCTCATTGCCTTCCTTTTTAAGCCCAGGGGTGCACCGTGCAAAGACAGTGCTCAAATGTGCCCAGAGCTGCTGTTTCCTGGTTTACTTTTTTTTTCTTTCTTTAAAACCTGGTGTGTGGTGCGCACACCCGCTTAGGCAATGTAAACAGTGCTAGGCAGCCTCAGACACATCCCCTTGCTTAGTTCTGCTAAGCTAAGGGAAAACCCGTGCCACAGGGCTCCAGTCTGCTTACAGTATCCATGACACACACCCCTATGATGTCAGGTAACTCCTAGGCTTGAACCAAGCTATTCCTGCTCTTACACTGTTGGGTGCTGACTAGCATGCAAGGGAGAGCTGGGATTCAGTATCATTCCCCTCATTTGCATAGGACTGCCTGCTGATGCATAGTTACAGGTCCCACACTGAGCTTCCCCCATTAGCAACCACTATTCACTTGCCATCTTGTCTTCTGCCTGCCATTGAGTATAATGACAAAATAGTGATTTTGGTTAGAATGCTTCTTTTAGGTTTCTTTTTTTATTTTTTGCCCGATCCCGTTTGCGTGCCACTGCCCTACGCTTAAACAGCCAAGATTGGCTAAAAAAACAAAAGTTGATTTTTTTTTTATTTTGCTACTGTTTTCCATGCCAATGGCCTTATATTTGGCCATTGGCATGCTTTCTACATAATATCTTCCCTTTATTTGGGGCTGTCATGGTTCCGTTTTGTAGTTTGCAGAAATTTACTCACTTGCTGGCCGAGTACATTTCTGCAGATCACACTAGTCCTGCACGGCCAGATTCCAGCTTAATGGATTGCAAATTCACCTCATTTGCATGGATTTCACCTGCAAATGGGGTAATTTGCATACAGGGGCTGAGTCTGTGCAGACTAGTTCAGGAGCCCTCATGCATGTCCCTACAGCTTATTCCTGGATCGCACGGCAGACATATTGCCTGCTGGAGCTCCTGCACTAGTCCTGCACACCGTGAATCTGGGGGAATGATATAATCTTACCCTCTATACACAAGGAAACTATGATTCGTTGGCAGAAGAAGGTTTGCTTCAGCTGACCACCTGAGTAGACTATTGGGCAACATTTGCACTCTATCCTGAGTAGAGGAGTAGTGGGTTATTAAGAGTGCATATTTGCAGTTAGAATGTGAAAATAAAATATCTTCTGTAAAGATTGTGCCTGAGCGATGAGAGCACAATGAGATGACACTAGTAAGGGAAGTTATTATTTTTCCACTGATGGGAGAATGATCGTAATGCCACAGATTGAAAATGACTAAAGCATCTGTAGGCTGACTGTCATGCCACAGCAGCAGAGTGCTAAGTGTAAATGTTGGCCATTTCCAGTATGAAAATAGTTTTTGATGTGTAGACAGTGTTATTTCATACAAAGGGTCCTAATGCTTTAGTTCTGCTAAAGGCTCTGCAAATTTTGCCATAGATTCTGTATATAATACATCTACCAGATGATTTTCATTCATTATCTGTCATAATGCATACATGCTTATTTTGTTATTTGTAGTAGAAAACATATTACATCATACAGGTTATGGTGGTGCAGCAGTTATGTTCATAGGTTCATAGGTTCATAGGTTCATACTAGGCTATCTGCCCAAGGGCATTTATAAGCCTAGCCCATAGTTATGTGGCTTTCGCCACCCCTTTAGTTTGAATAAAAACTATGCCTATCATTTTGCTGTGCCTCTGTCAAGCAGTGACGCTGAAGTAATCCCTGGGGTATATCTGCAATCTCCCATCCATTGGTCAAGATTCCTCTTGAACAAGACCAGAGAGGTGCTCTGCCTCACATGTACCGGGATTTTGTTCCACAGCATAGGGAGTCTCTGGGTGATGAATCTGTCCCTCCAGCACGTTCTATTTATAACCGTGTCAAGGTTTAAGTCTCCCGCCCTTGTGGTTCTGAGGGATCTAGATTTTTTGAGGTGAAGCATATTCATCAAATCTGGGTTTGACATGGCCTTATATGTCAGGCACAGGTCACCTCTGAGCAAGCGGTATGAGACTGAATAGAGCTGGAGTTCTTTCAGTCGGGCAGCATAAGACATATTTTTGAGACCCTTTATCCTTTTGGTGAGGAACTTTTGGGGCCTTTCAAGCTGCAGCAGGTGTCTGGTCAGATACATTCGAACGGGCATTGTACTCAATCATAGGTCTAATAAGTGATGAGTACAGGGGACGATGACCTCCCTTGATCTAGATGTGAATCCCTTCATGATCAGGTGGGTGATATAGAAGGTTTTCCTAACTACTTTAGCAACATGAGTGTCAAACGAAAGGCTACTGTCAACCTGGGTCCCCAGATCTCTGATGACTTTTCTGTGCTCAGTGGATTGCCACCTATATGGTAGCTAGGGGTAGCCTTGTTTTTCCCAAAGGGTATGACTATGCATTTTTGGCGTTTAACTTCAGGCCATGGCTCTGGCACCAGTTATCCATTTCTGTGAGGCCCTTCTGGAGGATATCTGTGTCAGATGTGTTTTCGACTATGGCCCAGTTTGCAGTCATCTGCAAACTTTGTCAGCCATAACCCTCCTGTGTTTGCTTGTACTTCAGAAAAGTAGATGCCGAACAAGAGTGGACCCAGGACTGAGCCCTGTGGGACACCACTTGTGACAGGCTTTGAGTCTGACATGGCTCCAGCAACTCTGACCCTGTGGGTTCTGTCACTTAGCCAGTTTGCAACCCATCTTGTGATGTATGGGTTTACATTCAAGCTGATGAGTTTTTCGATGATACCTGAGTGGGGTATTGTGTCGAAGGCCTTTGCCAGGTCGAGGTAGGCTGTATGGACTGCCTTTCCTCATCAATGGCCTTGGTGACTGTCTCGAAAAAGTCAACCAAGTTTAAGAGGCAGGATCTGCCTTTGACAAAGCCAAACTGAGTTGGATCCAAAGTCTGCAAGTTCCCTATGTCTTTATTTATGAGTTCCATTATGATCCTCTCCATGGCTTTGCAGATAAGGCTTGTCAAGCTAATGGGGCGGTAATTTCCAGGGTCTGTGGAGGCACCGCCCTTATGAAGTGGGACCACAGTGCGTGCGCCACTCCTTGGGTGCGTATCCTGAGGTGAGGCTAAGATTAAACAGCTGTCCTAACTGTGGGTTTAATTCCTCATTGAGTTCATGAAGCACACAGCCGGGGACACCATCCGGTCCCATGGATGCTGTGTTTTGCCTTAGTGAGGGCAGTTCTCACCTGGGCGTTGGAGATGTTTGGGGGCTACAATCCTCTGGAATAGATATCTCTCCTTTTGGGGAGTTTGCACTGAACCTGTCAGCCAGTATGTTGGCAATGTGTGTAGGTTCAGTAATTTTCACATCATTTTGAACTAATTCTGAGCATATCTGGGAGTTTCCTCCTAGGTTTCTAACATAGCTAAAGAAGGCCTTATGATTCTCTTTAGAGTCCTTGGCGATTTTTCTCTCAAAATTTGCCTTGGATGATTTTATGAGAGCTCTTAGTTTTTACTTATAATGATCAAAGGTGTCTTACCTTTCAAGGATTTTGCTCTATCTTGTAGTAGCTTCCTCCTTTTGTTGTAGAGCTTGTTTATGGCTGGGGTCCACCAGACTGGACGCTTGCCTTTGGTACAGAGAGTCTTAGTTTTGTTTGGGATTGCCTGATCCATGCAGTCCTGTAGGTGCTGGTAGAAGGCATTTGTAAGTGATTCAGCGGTTTGAGTAATGTTTACCACTGGCTCAGGGGCCTTAAAGGAGACCACACTAGTTTTTAGAAGTGTGAAATCGGCTTTTGAGAAGTTTTCACTGTGGTCTTTTTGTTTCAGGTGGGGCGGGATGAGGACCTCCAGCGAGATTAGTTTATGATCTGATCTCACCAGTGAGGGGTATACTTCGGTGTTGAACATTTTGATCCCATGTTCGTGATGATGAGATCAAGTATGTTTTCTCCTCTTGTGGGGATGGTGACTAGTTGTTCCATGGCATTTGAGTTTATGAACTCCAGGAATCTTTGGGTTAGAGTGTTCGGGCTTGAGTAGTGTTCCCAGTCTATATTAGGGTAGTTAAAGTCACCTAGTATGATGGTGTTTGGAGATACATTTATCCCTCCAATGTTTTCAGGAAGGCCATGTGAGGTTCCTGAGTTTGAGAGGGTGGCCTGTAACATGCTATAAATTGCAGAGCAGTCTTGCCTATGGTTAATTGCACCTGGATGGTCTCCGATGCATCATGCGTTGCCACCAACCTTGAGGTGTGGGTGTCCTTTATGAATATGGACACCCCTCCTTTCTTGGTGTTGTCCGGATTTTGGGGCGGAACGCATGATATGAGGTGAAACCTGTTAGTGCTGGGGTGCTCTCAGGAGCCTTGAACCAGGTTTCTGTCACAGCACAGACATCGATGTTCTCCATATTGAGAAGGGCCTCGAGTGCGTGCATCTTGAGATTGAGACTTTTGGCATTGAGCAGCATTACCCTTAGTTTTTTCCTTTTTTGTGTTCTAGGGTGGTAGGTTTAGAATTTGAGCCTTGCCTAAAAAGGCACTATGGGGTGGCAAGAGCCTTTGCCAATATCCGGAAGCCCAGGGTGACAGGTGCAAGCCATCCCTTGGAAGCAGCATGGCTTGTCCAGCATGTCATCCCAGGCAGACAGACATTGGATCCCCTTTGAATGACACCAGAATTTAAGCCAATTATTAAAGCTGATCATCTTATCACTGTATTGTGGCATCATTCTAGGTGAAGGTAGGATACTGCTCAAGGTCAGGGTCATACCTGCCTGGGCTACATAATCAGAGAGCTCCTCGATGTCCCTTTTCATGTAGTCCAAGGAGGTACGTCTCAGGTCGTTGACACCAGCGTGGACAATGACTGAGTCGTACTTGTACCTGCTGTTGAGAGACCTGAGTGCTTGCGTTATGTGGCGGATTCTAGCGCCTGACAGGCAGCTTACTGTGACCTTCTCTTTACTCAGTCTGGTGAGCGGGACGTCAGTGTGTCTGACTATGGTATGTTGTCACCTTATAGCAAGAGGTTCTCTGGTTCGATTCTTGACTGGTGTGCCTTTTTTGTAGAGTCTGCATGTCCTCCCCGCAGTCGAGTGACATTTAACGACATGCAGGTAGGTGCATGCATGAATGGGTGTGCCTTCTTTAAAAGTTGGGTGTTGGGCTGGCACCTCGGCACTGTAAAAATCCACTACCAATCATTAGCAGACCAGAGTTCCACTGTGGTGACCCCTAACTGGGAAAAGCAGAAAGACTTTAGTTTATAGTAGAAAATATATTACTTTACTTCATTTGTCAAACATCACTATGGAAATCATGTTTGTTTTGGAAAGGATGATTATATTTAACAGACAATTTCAGTCTGAACATGGAAGAAATACTACTCTAATTTCTAAAATTTACTGCAAGATCATTTACAGATGATGTTCTAGCTATTAGCCATAATAAACCCCTTCAGCGATATTCTAGCTGCATTACAATGCTGTATACATAATGCATAAAACATAATCGTGCAGTTGTAGAGAAAGAAACAGCTATACTCATGTTTTATTTCAATAAAGATCAACTTTGTGAAAGAATTGATAAGACTGTAGTATACTGGAATTAACTGGAAACAACTGAAATGCGGCTGGAATGAATGTTTTTATTTGTTAATGACCCAGGTTTGTGCTAAACAGGTGCCAGTATCTCCTTTATGGGCCAAGTCTTCTCATACTTTTCAGAATGAATTTTGCACATGCTTAACTCAGTTTCTTCTGATTCTCCTGAATAATAGCAGCTTAAAAAGTCTGTTCCTCCTGAATAGCATGGGTATTTAACTTGTCTTCTGTACTTAGACTCGAGTGTCTGTTTTGCAAAGATCTTTATCATATCAGTCCAAAAACTAACTTACTGACTTAACTGTGTCTGAAGTATATCCTAATAATACTTAAATCCTTTAAAGTTTACACTCCTGTTTAGTCTTGGTTTCCAAGCCTTGTCTTTCATGTGCCTCACAGTCTGTTCTTTCTCTAGCATTCTATTACAATTGCACTATCTTTCCCTTGAGAAAGGAACATTCTGTAGTCAGCAGGATTCTTTTCCTTTTCACTGAACTGTCTTTCCCTGAAACTGAATGCATACATGAAAACACAAGGCTGATAGGCCTATTCTACCTTAATGTAATATGGAGAACTAAAGAGAAAACCCTCAGTCTAACACTTTGTAAACTAAAATCCATAACTATTTAATAGTAACGTAAATCATTATGGGTATTACACAAAAATATAGCGTAATACTACCTGTTACTAAGAAATTAAAAAAAAAACAAGACTTTGTAAATGAAAAAAAAAATGATAGCTTGTTATTTTAGCCATTCATGTTATATAGTACAGGAGATAAGTTGTGCTAATTAATGTTATAAGCCTTTTTCAATTTCAAACACATTTCAATAAAAGTTTGCAAACGTGCACACAGCCACTAGTTAATTGTAATAAAGCATGCTCTGGAAACAAATATACTACAAAGAAAAATGTGATTTCATTAAGTGCTGTAAAAATGTTCATATTAGTAAAGTACATTGTCTTGAATAATTTCATACTAGCAAGGTTGTCCTGACATTTAGATAAGACCATTTGTTCTACTGTGAAACCCATGTCGTTAAGCCGTATAATTCCATATTCAGTAGAAAAGTTAGGAATGTAAATATAATGCCAAAAAGCACTCTACATCTTGCTGAAGACTTAGATCCCAAGTGGTGTATTTCTTTTGTAGATACAGGCTAAATATGGAAAATGTATATACCAAGTGCAGTGTGCTTCAATATAATTATCTCTTTAAAAGCCTAGGGTTTATTGAAAGAACAATATGTCTTCTGAAGTGGCAGAGTTGATTTTATATAGAGGAAGAACACACAGGAACAGCATAGAGAACATGTCTTTCTGAAACTTTCAAACTGTCAGTACCAAGAAAAATCCACAAAAAGCATATTCAGGACATACTGTTGGTTGGGAATATTGCACATAACAAACAGTTCCTACCTGATGAGAATACCGAACAGACTGACTACTTATTTCATACTAATCATCAATGCCCATTTGGTGACAACATTTGTGATTGACAAGTTGCCGTGATCAATAGCTACTAACATGCAATTTACTTATGAAGGAAGTTTATTTATGTCGCATCTACCTTTGAGGAGATATCCAATCAAACCAAACCAGTCAGATTCATTCATTCATCTATTCTCTGATTATTTGCTTAATTCATTTTGTAGTCACTAGGGAGCTGAAGCATATGCCAACAGTCAGTGGTTATAAGGCAGTAAAACTAAGTTAGATTATTAATTTTAAATTTGGCTCATAAGAGGGAGTGAATTTTACATGCAGTGTACTTTGATCTCTAAGAATCATGCTGTATATCCTACAGCTGCTATACTACACTGTCTCTTTACACCTTATACACACATCACAAAGAGCATTATATAGTACCATGCTTACTGGGCACATAAGCACTTCCTAGACATGCAGTCCAGGAGACCATTGAGGAGCTTAGCCCAGTTTCCCAATTGTCGCAAAGAACTGTCTGGTTAAGTGGCTTGCTCAGTGAGATACAGTAGGCAGATGATGGCTGAGGGAATCAAACCATCTACCACAGGAAGCAGTGGATTAGCATCTCATAGATGTCCTCTGTGTTAATTATCCGATGATTTTACCTTACAGTTGTTTTTTTATAGTTATAATATATGTATACTGCATGTTTCAGGCACATATTTAGACTAATTTAAGCCTGGAATTAATATTAAAGAAGACTGGCCTGTAACTGTACTATCTTCAGAACATTCAGCTTACTTTGATCTATTTTTTCAGAGCAACTTACAAGTTATTAACTAGGGATAGTTAACAGATTATTGACATAGCATCTAAGTATAGTCGGCCTTAGGAATAGGCAAACTAGGCAGCCATCTAGGGCACTGCTCTGGCAGGGATGCTTTTCCATTATTTATTTGTTTCTTTTTTTGTAGTAAAGAAATTGAATGAAAACAGGAAAAATGAAGACTAATAATACCTGTGACAAAAATGAAGGAAAATGTAATCTAGATGGAGTAGGTAGACCAGGATGGGGGCACTGGTTGGTGGTGGGGGTGCTGTGGACCCCTTTGCCTAGGGCACCAGCAGACCCAAGGCCAGCCCTGCGTGTAAGTAACCTTGAATTTGAGGTTGTTTCATTGACTGATAATAACAGATAAGGCCTACAGGATATCTTAAACATTTAATTTCAAAATCTGCTCAATGAAACTTTCCTTCTGTTTGCCATTTTTATTAATCGGCTATAGACTGGTGCTATGGTGCAGACATAAGACCCAAAGTGGTTGAGTATTTAGTGATCAAATGTATTACCTTTTGAGGAGTAGTAAGTGATATGTTCACTGAAACTGCAAATGGTACTACAATGATGAAAAAATGAAAAATCCCATCCGTGGAAATGGCAGGCCTCCACTGTGAAGAATGTGAACTATTGTTAAAAAAAGTTTATAGTGATTTTATAGTCATAGGTTCATAGGTAGATTCATAGGTAGGTACTAGGCTATTGGCCCTAGGGCCTATATAAGCCTAGCCAAAAAGGTACCCTAGCTTTTGCCACCCAAGAAAATATTTTTCCTGTGCCCCTGTCAAGCAGAGCCACAGAGGTGATCCCCGGGGTGAATTTCCTATTTCCCATCCAATCATCAAGATTTTTCTTGAAGAGTGCTAATGAGGAGCTTTGTTTGATATAGATAGGTAGTTTGTTCCAGAGTATGGGAAGTCTCTGGGACAGGAATCTATCCCTCCAGCATGTTCTGTTTATTGTAGTGACAAGGTTTAGGTTCCTAGAGCGTGTAGCTTGGATGGATTGGGATTTCTTTAAGTGGAGCATGTCCAACAGCTCTGGGTTTGACATAGCTTTGTGTGTTAGGCAGAGATCGCCTCTGAGTAGGCAATATGCGATGAAGTAAAGCTGGAGTTTTTTGAGACTGTCTGCGTAGGGCATCTGTTTGAGGCTGGTAATCCTCTTTGTCAGGTATTTCTGCGGCCTTTCCAGTTGCTGTACATGTCTTGTTAGGTACATATCAAAAGGGGCGTTTTACTCTATAATGGGTCTAATTAGTGATGAGTAGAGGGGAACAATGACCACTTTTTTCCTGGATGAGAAACCTTTTGTGATGAGGTGTGCCACGTAGAAGGATTTCCTGACTACTGTGGCTATGTGATTATCAAAGGAGAGACTACTATCCACCTGTGTCCCAAGGTCCCTTATCACACTTTTGGTGTTAAGTAGACTACCACCTATGTGGTTTTTCATGGGTACAGAGTTTTTACCAAAGTGGATGACAATGCACTTTTTGGCATTGAGCTTGAGGCCATGGCTTTGACACCAGGCATCTCTCTCTCTCTCTGAGGCCCTTTGGTAGGATGTCCACATCGTTAGGAGTTTTGATTATGGCTCCTAGTTTACAGTCATCTGCGAACCGCATTAGCCAAAGAACTTCTGTGTTAGCCTGTACTTCAGAAAGGTAGATACCAAACAGGAGAGGACCAGGACTGAACTCTGTGGTACTCCACTTGTCACTGGTCTGAAGTCAGATTTGAAGTCTGCTACTTTCACATTGTAGGTTTTGTCAGAGAGCCAGTTGGCAACCCATCTTGTGACATAGGGATTTATACCTAGTTTAGTGAGCTTATCTATAATTCCAGAGTGGGGGATGGTGTCAAAAGCTTTGGTGAAATCTAGATAGGCTGTGTGAACCACCTTACCCTCGTCTACGGTTTTGGTGACTGCTTCAAAGAAGTCTATCAGGTTTAGGAGACATGATCTGCCTTTTACAAACCCGAACTGGGCGGGGTCCAGAGTTTGGAGATTACCGATGTCTTTGTGTATAAGATCCATAATGATACTTTCCATGGCATTGCAGACCAGGCTTGTTAGGCTAATGGGGGCGGTAGTTCCTGGGGTCTGTGGTGGATCCCCCTTTGTGGAGTGGGATAACAGTCACTGTGTGCCATTCAGAGTGCAAAAAACCTGAGGTGAGGCTATGATTGAACATGGTGCTTAGGTGGGGTGCCAGTTCATTCTGCAGTTCATGTAGAACGCAGCCTGGGATGTTGTCAGGTCCTGTGCATGCTGTGTTCTTTGCTTTGGAGAGTGAGGTTTTTACCTGTGCAGCCGTGGTTACAGGAACTTTGCATTTTTCCATTATAGAGATGGGCCCTTTAGGGGGTGAGAGGGGAGTGAAGTTAGCTATGAACCTGTCTGCCAGGATGTTGGCAATATCAGTTGGTTCTATATATTTAGTGCCATTGTGCTGTAACTCAGAGCAGATCTGAGTGTTGTCATTGAGATTCTTGACATAGATATAGAATGCTTTGAGGTTGTCTTTAGAATCAGTGGTGATTTTCTTTTCATAACTAGCGTTGGAGGATTTTATAAGGGATCTCAGCTTCTTACTGAGGGTGACCAGGGAGTTCCTCCAATCATGGAATTGTACTCTTTTTTGCAACAGTTTCATTGTTCTGTTGTAGTGTTTTTTTTATGGCAGGGGACCACCAGACTGGCTTCCTTCTTTTGGAGGATAGCATCTTGGTTCTGTTAGGGATAGTATGATGCATGCACTCGTGTAAGTGCTTATAAAGTGCATTGTGTAGGATTCAGCAGTTGTACTCTATTGTCCGTCTGCATGGGTGTCATGAAGTTTGCCACTTCTGTCTTAAGAAGTGTGAAGTTAGCTTTGGAGAAATTTTTTACGGTAGTTTCTGTAATGGAGACGGGATGTGGATGTCTAGGGTGATTAGCTTGTGGTTGGATCTGACCAATAAGGAATTGACCTCTGGTGTGGAACACCGGTCGCCCATGTTGGTAATGACCAGGTCTAGTATATTGCTGTCCCTGGTGGGGGTCTGGATAAGTTGTTCCAAGGCATTGGAATTTATGAATTCCAGAAAACGTTGAGCAAAAGAGTTGGTACATGAGTAGTTTTCCCAGTTAATGGTGGGGTAGTTGAAATCGCCCATTATTAGGGTGTTAGGTTGTACCTTAATATTTTCCAGTGTATCAAGAAATGAGTGGGAATCCTGAGGCATGGTGGGGGATCTGTAGCAAGTTACAATTTGGATTCCGGTCTTGCCCAGAGTTAGTTACACTTGGATAATCTTGGATGCATTATGTTGAGCAACTAGCATGGAGGTGTGGATATCCTTAATGAATATGGACACGCCTCCGCCTTTAGTGTTTTGGTCCAGGTTAGGTGGCCGAAAGGTGTGGTATGAATTATAGCCTGGTAATGCAGGGGTGGTTGCTGGAGCCTTGAACCAGGTCTCTGTCGCTGCACAGATGTCTATGTTCTCCATTTTAAGGAGTGCCTAGAGTGAATGCATTTTGAGGTTTAGACTTCGAGCATTGAGTAGTATTACCCTCAGAGTTTGCTTGCTTGTACCTGTTAAGGTGGTTAAATTGTCATTTGAACCTTGCCTAAAAACGGCACTATAGGCGTGGCAAGAGCCTTAGCCAGTATCCGGAATCCCAAGTGCGACAGCTGCAGGCCATCTCTGGCAAAGCATCGTGGTCTGTCGATCATGTCTTCCCAGGCAGACAGATACTGGATCCCCTTAGAAGTGAAGAAACTATGCAGGCAAGCAGTTCTCATTATCCTATTTCTTCCAAAACAAACATTTTTCCCACCATCAGACAATGAACAACATGAAAATATGAGAATGCAAAATGCTTCAGTGTAATCTTCCTCACATTTCTGCATTTTTGATTCATTCAACAAAATTAGATAATGAACTAAGTTTGGGATGAAATTCAAATTATATTGTGTAGTCCATATTCCATGGTGGTATAGTACCTATATTATAAAACTAATTATCCCAGATTTGAGTAATATGAGTAAGGTGTTTGGAGAAAAAATTGAGCTTCCTATGTTTAAAAAAAAAAAAAAAGTATATATATATATATATATATATATGTGTGTGTGTGTGTGTGTGTATGTATGTATGTGTGTGTGGATATTGTCTCATTCACTTGACATGCCCATGGAATGCTTCAATTATACATGCACATACATTCACAGATTTTATTACACTCTGTAGCTTTAAAGCAATCACCCTTCTTGGACAACAAATATAACTAATCTACTTGTAGAGAAAACAGAAAACAAAGTGCAGGTATAAGAAAACATATTAATACATTTCCAGTCATGCCTACCATAAAGATATTGCCTGGACATTTAGCTGCCTTAAGTTAAGTTTCCAGAGATCAAAGTGAAAATCTGTGATATTTCCTTATTGAATGAAAATGAGGGCTGGGGACTATTGTCTGTGCCAGTCAGCATTTTCTGTAAGTATGACTATGAATCTATTTTGAGTCTGAAGAGTGAACACCCATGTGGCCTCCCTATTTACTACAAAGTGACTATATAAGTATCCAATATCTTAGCCAGAGATGGATCATGGTCATACGGGGCCCTTGGCAGTGTATGAAGCAGCCCCTCCCTCTACTTTAGCCATTCCAGTGTCCCATTACTCGGCTGCCTTTCCCCAGTTACCATAAACACTGTTCAAACTTGTCAATGTGCATACTCTTTTCGTCTTTACTGTTAGTTATTACAGAGATCTGGATTTAATTAACAACAACAACAACAAAAATGTTCATCTGAGATGTATAGCACAAACACTCATAGCCATTTGATAAACAAAATAGTGTCACATTGAAAACAGACTTAGCAGGAACAACAGTAAACATCTCTTCCATTGAAACTCACATTATTTGAAAAGGTGTTTGGCCAGTGGCAGATTACGTGTATCCCTTGGGTCCCAGGCTGCTTTCAAACCATGTTCCCTGCACACATTTTTAGGACTGTGCATAAATGCATGAGTAACTTTCTTAATCATTTTAAATTAGATTTTTTTGTTTAAAAATTGCAGCACTTGTTAGAGTGCCTTTTGAATTTGTTGTTGTGAGCATTTTTTCCAGTGAGCAGTCAAACCATATGTATGAGCCAATAATGCCAAAATTACAGATTTCAGAACATTTCAACGATAAAAGGCCACTCACACTGCTGTCATTACAACCTATACTGCATACAACACACTTTCTTTGTAGGGATGAAGGGGCTTGCATGCTTTCAGGGCATTTGCATATCATTTTTGACCTCCCTACATCTTCTCTCTCATCAAGAATAACTATCCCTTCTGACATCAGTCAGCAGAGGTTTGTCATACTTGAATGGCTAATAATGCTGTTGTTGCACCTTACACCTCCACAGAAAGAGCCGGATTGTGGACAAATGAGCTTCTGTGCAGGGTAATGAATCAGGTGCCATGCCAGCCATATAAATATCTCATTATTTATCTGTTTCACTCCAATTGCGTAAACACTGTTCAGACCTGTAAGTGTACATACTATTTTCTTCTTCACTTTTGCACTTATCACAGACAGCTGGACTTCATTTAAAATGTATTCAAATTTTACAAAAAAAAAACACTGACAGATTTTTAAAACAAAATAAAACATTCTCACATTTTTGTTTTTATTCATTTATTTCAGTTTGATGACCACGGAAGTCCACTGGTCCAAAAAGAGCCTGTTTTCAGTGGAGGCCCAGGGAGAAAAGCTCCATTTAACAATAACAAACATGCATACATTAAAAACAGGCAGCATGATAAATGGTAAAACCTTTCTTCCCTTAAAACCCATATTTAGTGAAAATGTACCTGGCAGCCCAATAAACTGCAGATACATGCTGCATATAGTGAAGTACTGATTAGTGCCTTTGTGGAGGGTGTAGGAATTCAAAAGACACATATAAAGAATTTGCTAACAGGTTGGGACAGCCCACTGAGCACAAAGTTTCCCTTTGCAGGAGCAGCTCAAGAATACTGTTGGATGAAGTAACTTGTCAGAGTCAAGTAAAAGACAGATCAAGGAATCAAACCATGTACTACAGAAAAGAGCTGATTAACAGCTCATAGCCTTAGTCATCTGCACCCAATGCTAGGCAAACTGTTGTAGCCCAAATAGTGCATTTCTCTCCTCTGTCCCTGAAAAAAATAATAAAAATATATTCATAGTTAAATCACTAACATCAAACTCATAGACTTTATGCTCTCCAGTTTATTTGCAGCTAAATAATAAACATACTGTCAACATTCAACAGAATTAGTAAACAAATGATCACACCCAAAGAACGTGGCTCATATGATGAAACTCCTTTAACTACAATCAATTTCCTTCCTTTTTACACCAGACTTTTAAATAATTAATGGAAATCTGCAGTTGATGTGGAGGATTAGGGCTAATGCCTTCAGCATCTAAGGTACAGGGATTTAGTCTGAGCAATTGACTTACTTAGAAAATGCCTCTGTCTAGATCATTTCATTTACATACAACCCTAATGCCTTTGTGAGAAGCTCTATCCATTTGTCCCTGTTTGTTCTGCTGTGAGAAATTCCAGTTGGCTCCACTAATGCTATGTCTCTGTTTTGCTGTGAGATTAAATTTCTCACCACAGATTCCTAGTGTTTGAATGTCAGTGTGCTACATGTCATAATAACAGCAGTGTTTGGATGAGAGCAAGAAAATGAAACATAATAAATGCTCTGGTTGGGAGAAGGACATTTATTTTAAATTAAATGCTGTGTTCAGACCTCCTTCAGCAGTGGGCCCTAGGCAACTGCCTAATTTCCCTAGTGCTGGATTCGGCCCTGATCATAGCCAACAAATTCAGTGCAGATTGTAGGCCTGAGAAATTAAATTTTCTCCCATTGTCAGATCTGCATGATATGGCACTGCATACAGCTCTTAAACTTACTGAGGAAGCCAAACGCAAATCAAAAAATACAATGTCACTGGGCCTCACTAGCATCACTGATAGTTTCCTTAGTGCCAATTTTACATATTTTACCCATCAATGCATTCCTCTACAATCTCTCAACTGGCTTGAATTGCCACAACATCTAACCTATCTACAGCTTAAAACTGCTTGTATTATAGTTTACAAACCCATTGTCTGTCCTACCTTACTTCCTATTCTCACAACCCCAATTCTCACAATTCCACTAGATCATTATGATCTGAAGACCAACAAATTCTTATAATGCATAAACCCAAAAATTTAACTGGCAAAAGCCTCTACTCATTTTTAATAGCAAAGTCCTGGAACAACCTTCCTAGTAATGTTAGACTTAACCCTAAATATCATGCCTTTAAACATTCATTATAAGAATTTCTAAGTAAAGCTTGGATCTACTCATGCTCTAAACCAGGCTAAAAATATATCAGCCAATATATCCCTGTTTTATTCCATATACCCCTAACTTCATTCTGTATGTCTCCGAACTAGGCTAAAACTCATTCTTCTTACTCATATCTATAAATCAAGCTAATTGAATACCATCATATGTACCCTTAAGTCCCATCATTATATCTTTTTACCTACTCCCTATCAGAAAATATCATCTAGCCTTTAATATCTCAACTCTAAATTTTACTTCTTATGGCTGCCTTCATTATTCACCCCTTCATTACTCTCTCTGACCTCCCTTACATCCACCTTTTTTGTTATCACTCCCTGTTGACCTAGTTTCTCCTCTCTGAATCTAATCTCCTAAATCTACCTCCTTCACTTCTCATTACTTCCAATAACCCTATTTGTTCTCCCTGAATTTATCCCCCAAATCTAAACTCTTCCCTTCCCTGTAAATATCATATGAACTGATTACTAAAGTATATTGCATGCTCACCACTCTTCATCTCCATTACATTTAATAATTAACAGTTTTACTTTCTATTCCTTCCTTTTGAGATTAATCACCTTGTTTCTACATAACTTCTCATAAGCAGAATGTTACTATAGAGATTCTTTCATGGACAACATGATCACTCTACCTTGAACTACTTACCTATGTAAATCTTGAATTATATATCTTAGCATGCTTTCAATTGTACTTTATTACATTTTTGAAATTCTTCCAAAAGTCTTGGTTTTATTTATACTGATTTCCCTATTGTATCTGTGTTACTTTGAATGTAAATTGTATGAATCTGGAGCATTTTTCCAAAGGGCCTTTGCTGAAAATGAGTACATTGGACCCAGTCATTTTTTTCCTGATAAAAATGTCAATAAAATAAATAAACAGATAACTAAATAAATAAATAATTGTAGCTTAATGTACTGCATCTTTAATTATGTATTGTTGTGTCAGGATGCATGCTGTGTTACTGGGGGATTTCTGACTGTCATTCCTGAATGAAAAATGACAGTATGAATGCAGGACATTGTTAGTGAAAGGATATAAGTCTGTTACATCCTTGTGGCAGCCTTTAGGACATATGTCAAACACCTATTTGGAAAAAGGGGGACCCAGACAAACTGAGAGGACAGAGGCCTGGGATCAAGTGGTTATGGTTATGAATGTTGTTGGTGAAAGGAACAGCCCATTAACACAGTGCAAGAAGAGGGCCATGTGCTGGAGCAAAGGCAACGTAGAATGCAGCTGCCCATATCACTACTGGATGAAGGCTCAAACACTTGTTCCTTTAACAACTGATGAGGAGTACTTCCTCTACATTCATGAGGATGACTGTGACTCAGGAGAGAATGGCACTGATATAATCAGAGGTGGTATATACACTGGATATCAGCATGATCAACAGACATGTGCTGGGGAAGGTTGGTTTGACAGCAGTTACATATTTATACAATGAATTGAATTGCAGAAATAGAATGATTACATATAACACATGGCAATTGCTACTAACAGGTGAACCCCCCCCACTTCTGCACATAATGACATTGAACAGAGTGTGTATGGTAAGTGAGGGCATACCTCCTTACATAGCATACAGTAATGTATGCCAGTATATTTATATATGGCTGCTGCTAATAACATTGTATTTATGAAACAACCTGAGGAATGTGGCATACAGTCACCAAGTTTAATGGCAGAATCTCACACCCCACAAAATATTGGTATCTCTGTAGGAAGTGACACTGATTCACAACATCAAGTAAAGGGTGACATTATACTACAATAACAAAACCATGACAACTGGATTGGAAGGTCTTGTCCCATGTGCTTAATAGACAGTGGCTAGGAATAAGAAAAGTATTGTGCGAACACCTCCCCCACAAATCCTTAATTATCTCCTACTAATATGCCCTCCAATATAGACGCCCATGATACTTGGGACCCAAATGGTTTAGGGTGCACTGCTTAGCTTGCAAGGGCCCAGGTGGTGTCCTTTGAACCTATGAACATTTATTACAAAGAGAAAACCCATGCACCTCTACACCAATATTTCCTAACCCACTGGACGACCTTCTGGATGATGACAGAAATTCAGAGGTAGCAGTATCCACAGGGGCACTTTACAAATGGGTCCCAGATATAGATATATTTCACAGCTATCTCAGGAAGCACATAAAGCGTTAGCTTCCCAGCAGCTAATGTGCCATGACATTGTTAAGGCTCTGTGCACTGCCACAGAGAGTCAGCTAGTAATGGTCAGAGTACCCAAGGTGTACATAAGGATTTATTAATTTATTTGCATTTGTTATGGGATTGTCCAACTGGGCAAGGGAAAGATGCACCTTCACAGCAGAGGTCAAGGGAGAAAATATCCAACACATTATGATAAAATTGATAAACATATACAATCATCATTACAATTTGTTTGAACAAGTATATCTATACATAGGTTTAGGGTGGATAGTATACATAGTATACTTATGAAAAAGTGAAAATACAAGTAAATATATGTATGTATATATATATTTTTTTCTTCTTTATAGTATTATGACAGTAGGTAGAGCTAAATACTCTGAGTATAAAAATAGAATGAGTGAGTAGAGAGGAGTGAGTTCATGTTAAAAATTATAAACTCAATTGGATGTTAGAGTGGAGATAGTTTAGCTAAGATAGTGAAAATAATTAAATCTAAAACAGATGAGAGGTATGTTCAAAGGGGTTTACTGGAAAGAGGTGGACGGTGGTGGGAGTGAGAGTCACTAGGTGGGTAGTTAGGAGGATGGAGCAGCAGTAGGGTCACGGAAATGAGCCAATAGAGAATGAGAAAGTACTGTGGAGGTAGGGAGACAGCAGAGGTATCAACTAGGAGATAGAAAGAAGATGCATTCTGTAAGTAGAATGGATAGAGTATGGGCCAAAGCTGTAGGCCAAGTATGACAGGAGAAGGTACCTAAAATGCTGAAGACTGAACATTGGAAATGCAGAAATACAGCAGAGGGACATGTTTTGGCTATCTGAGATGAGTATTAGGTGTAGAAAAATGCAAATTTAGTGGAAGAGAGAAACTGTTTGTAGAATAGATACATTTCTGAAAGGAATTCATAGGTTCATAGGTGTGTACTAGTCTAATAGCCCTGGAGCCTTTACAAGCCTAGCCTATAGAAGTGCCCTAGCATTGTGCCGTCAGACGTTAGTTCCCAGTGCCTCTATCAAGAAGAGCCACTGGAGTGATTCCCGGGGTAAACTTTCTATTTCCTATCCACTCATCAAGATTTCTCTTGAAGAGGGCCAGTGAGGTGCTCTGCTTGACATGTATGGGAAGTCTATTCCAGAGCATGAGAAAGTCTATTGCAGAGCACGGAAATGGGAACTGATGAATTATGACTTAAGGCAGGGAATTAGCCGAGGGTAAAGCATGTGATTAGCCATATTTCAGAGAGGTATTAGTTTAGTTGACATTTAAAAGATTTCACCGTTTTAGTTTGTCTGATAGGAAAGGGAATGTAATTCTGCATTTTAAGAGGTAAGAAGAATATCCTGAGTCACCTGCACAGTTATATAATTTAATTACAATTAAAAGGAGTTTGTCAGTGGAATGCAGGGGTGTACATGGATTGTAAAGGTGCAAAATATTGCTTAGGCTTGGACATTTATCTGGATTATATATGAGTTTGCTTGAAGTCATGAGTTGAGGGTGCATTAATGCATGTCTCAGCTCCTGCCATTGCAGCTGTTTAAGTGGTATATAGTGGTGGGTTCTAATCCTACAAATGGGAGCAAACCTGGCTAATTTGTTATAACATTGTTCCATAAAGTAAAGTACAGTGAAATGAAGGTTAATGAGGAATGGGGCTGAGTAGAGAAGGATAGAGAGTAGGCAGGATTTTCTAAGGTTAAGTAGCAATTGAGTCTATTAACCAGGATTCATCAGAAAAGAGATATTCCTGAGTGAGCAGTTTTAGTTTGTCTAGAGTATTGGCTGAACATATTAGGGTGGAATGGTCTGCATATTGTATGAGGGAAGCATGTTTAATTACCATATGCAGGTCATTTATAAAATATTGAAAAGCAAAGTGCCCAGAATACAGACTTAAGGGCTTTGACTTTTATAGACTTTTACAAAGATAAATGGGGAGATGTTGTTTTTAACTGCCTGCTGCTTAATGATTAGATAACTTTGCTAACAGGAAAGTGATGCTGTTTCCAGTCCTACTTCAGACAATCTGAGTAGTACTTTGCAGTGTAAGACAGTGTGAAAAGCCTTTGACAGAGCTTAAAGAACACTCCTACAGAATTTTCAGTTTCTGCTCTAATTCAGTGAGCTAATAAAGTTAAGTAGGACTGTTATAATGTTATAGAATAATTGTTTCCTGAACAATGTTAGCTGAGATCCAGGCTAGGAATCCTTCTATAATGTCTATGCTATTGCTAGGAATGTATGTGTACACCTAGATACTTTTGTGTCTGTTGAATTGCAGAGAGAGAGATACAGACCATTTCTGCATTATTAATTTTGGGAGCAGTGAGGTTTGTAATGGGAAGAATGAGACAGTTACTATAAATGATAGCTACTCACCTCCATTGATCTTCGATTTCCAGCACTGCATAGAAATGGCAGAAAGGAGAGATAATGCCATGATCACATTTATCCATGGCAGGAAGACACAGCAAGCATCCATTTCCACCTCCATTCATACACTTGGAAGGACTCATCTGACTCAACCAGGAGTCAGTTTTGGAAGGGAAAGAGGACTGGGTACTGTATGGACACATGGATCATATCACATTGTACTACAAGTGCCTCTTAAAAATGCAGTGGAAATAGGAGGAGCAAGCAAATAAAATAGAATTCATGCAGGCCATGTCACGATTTTTCTACACATAGATCTCATTCAAGGTCCAGGTTCCACAGCAATGTGAGATCAGTGTCTAGGATTATTTGCATCAAGTAGATCATGACAATGTCAAAGTCACCATCCATCTCACATGACAGCCCCTACTCAAGATCACATGCACTTTCACCTACCCTATCTTTAGATGTCATGTATGACACATTTGACCTTGACCTACTCTGATTGAAGCTAGACATTTCCGGTACTTACGATGTGATGTCAATATTTAACTTGAATGGCAATGAGCTATTAATAAAAAAATGAAACAATGCAGAATATGTCAGTGTAAAATGCAACAACATTTAATATACTTTGCAATTGTACACATTTCATTTCAATAATGGTATTGCATAAAATTAAAGGAAATGTCGGGAAAGCAACCTGTCCATCATAACACTCAGATTGCTCTGTTTTGCACCATTAATGCTACATCTTTTATCAGTGCTGCAGCTGACAATAACCAAGAACATAAAACAAGTACTATACACTATTAACAGAAACACTGCCTAAAATTTAAAAAAAATTACGAGTATCCTGTCAAGTAAACACGCACTATTGCTACTTCACCCCAAAAAGTGTACAAATGATGATTTATATCACTGGGGATACAACTTATGTGTGACAAAAGCAAATAATCTGATGTGCAGTACCTTAACAGATGGTAGCAAGTCATATCAAGTATGTGATAGTTAATTGCAAAATTAAAAACAATGATACATTGTTCATTCAACTGCCAGGTAAGAATTCATGTTAAGCACTGAAAAAGCACATTTTATTAATTAAATGTACCACTTCCAGAAATTCAGTACATGCATACTTAAATACACTAGTTCAGCATAATTTCTTGTGTAAAAAACGTCAAAAATATAAGTATTCCTTAATAGGATGCTTTACAGCCTCACTTTTATAAACAATAATATTAGTACCTGTTCGGAAATTAAAAAAATATATTATATTTAACAGTAAGAAGGAATGTTTGAACAGTAAAAGTAGACCAGGCACCACACAGTATAGCTCACACAAATCACTGAAAGCATCAATTATACTCCGTGTTTTTTTATCAGAAAGAAAACATTAACTTGAATGCCATCTTCCCTAGTTCTTTATTATGATGTCTGCTCTTAACAATGCCTCCTCTTAACTGGCGCTGATGTGTGCTGTGCAAGAGCCTGCTGCATAGGGTCTCTACTGCTGAAGACTGGTCAATATTAGTTATAGTAGGACTGGAACTGCAAGGTGGAGTGACAGCATGGGGTCACTTCACCAACAGACCAGGACATGATCGTGCTACACAGTGTGCATCACACAGTAGACATCCTGAATGCAGTAGAAGGATCATACTGAAGGACACCCCCAGTCTCATCCAGAAACCTAAATCTACTTTTCAACATGACAAAGACCCGCTCAATGACAATAAGGATCTGTGACAAGGCTGTATTAAAATTATCCCACAGCTCCACTTGGTTTTCTCACTGATGTTATGAGTCCTGGATCCAGTGGACATGCAGAATCACCTAAAAAAAGAAAGAGGAGGGGAGAGGCAAAACAAAGTAAAAATAGTTTAGTATTAAGCAATACATATTACTATCCATAAATAATTAAACGGTAACAAAAACAAGATGACCACTGGGCATCCTAACATGCAAGAGAAGTTGGTAATGTGAGGATGTGTTTCAGATATGGGGATCACATGCTCTGCCAGGATGCTGGGCAGATATGTAGATGCAACCCCATGTATCACACACTGTCAGGCAGTTGATGTAATGATACTCCTTCCTATTGCTGTACCTCATGGACTAGATGGGGCCCTAATTGCATTTGGGTGCAATCTATTACACTGAGTACCTCAGGGAAACATGCCACCCCATAAAAGGCATGCATAGTCCAGCCTTGTTCATGAGGTGACACCAGAAAACAGATGTACTGATCCACGCGTGTTAAACGTACATCCAGGAACTGCTGAAGTATACTTGAGGCAGAAGATTTGATACCCAACATGTCCCATCTGTCTCTGGATAGTCCCTGTGGCAAGTATAGTGAGGGATACACATAAGTTAATATCCACAGGGATAAGAAGACCACACATCCCTCCATATATCTGGGAACCATACATACTCACTAAGACCCTTACAATAACCCTGTCCACTCTAAATCTGCCAAGTGCCTCCTGAATATCAAAATTATGATGATTTATCCTCTGCCTGTATCTCCTCCTTCTTGGATGGCGAGTGCAGCTGGGCACAGGCTGTTTTGGCATCCTGCTCACAATGGGAAATAGCAAGGCTAGCAGCAAGGAGAAAGCATCCAGGTGGAATGCAAAGTGATAGAAAAGGTGCAATTTTCCCTTTTATGACAAATTTGTGCACGGCATGGAAATGCATCAAATAATGCCCATGAAACACAAACAGGTGTGAAAATTAGGATTTATATAATTTCTCATTTGCATTTCATTCTTTGCTCATTTGCTTAAATTGATTTGTGGCCATTATGTGTTAGCATAAATGGCCTTTTCTGAATCGTACCTTTGCTGCATAAATGTGCAAATAGCATGGAATGCCTTTATGTGCTTGTTTAACAATTATGAATACCTCCAGATATCTCCATTGTGTTACACTTGCTACACTAGTAGTTTTGAAGGACACTGTCTCAACTCATTTTTCTCAGTAAGTATGTATATATATATATATATATATATATAGAGAGAGAGAGAGAGAGAGAGAGAGAGAGAGAGAGAAACAAGTAATCCCAGCAAAGCAGAAACAGCTCAAGGAATAGTTAAATCTTTTAAGTTCACTTCAAAATTCACCAAAGATAAAGCACTTCAAGATTATCCAAAAAATAATAAATATAAAGCACTTCTGCTAATAAAACCACAAGCATTTATTCAAGAAACGTTAGCGCTTTCACAGATTACAAATTCTGCTTCTTCAGACACTGTCTCAACTCATTTTTCTCAGTAAGTATGTATATATATATATATATATATATATATATATATATATAGATATATATATTGGTCTACCTGAAAACGCCGACAGTGCACATCGCCGATGACAGGAACACCGACACCGGAAGACTGACAATGGAGAAGACCCACAGTTGAGAATCCCAACACTTAACTACATGTTAAGGTAAGTATGCGATAGGGACGGACGTTATGGTCAGGGTGTGGGTAAGCTAAGTGTGAGATAGTGACGGATGTTAGAATAGGGTGCAGGTCAGGTAAGTGTATGATAGTGACAGACTTTAGGTTAAGGGGCAGGTTAAGTGAGTTAGGGTTAGGGTGCAGGTAAGGTAAGTGTGCGATAGTGACAGACTTGAGGGTTAGGGGCAGATTAAGTGAGTTAGGGTTAGGGTGCGGGTAAGGTAAGTGTGCGATAGTGACGGACCTTAGGGTTAGGGTTTGGGTTAAGTTTAGTGCATAGATAGTTGTGTATGTAAGGTTTAGTGCAGGTTTGTAAGGTTTTTGATGTGCTTGTGTTGCGTGTGTGTTTTTCGGGAAAGTTATTTGTTTTGTTGATAGTCAGGATTTTGGTTTGCCGGGCATGTGAAGTTTCGTGTTTTTGAACTTTCTTTCTTGTCATTTTTTTCGTGTCGGTTATTTCGTTGTCAGTGTATTGGCGTGTCGGTGTTATCAGGTAGACCCATATATATATATATATATATACATATATATATGTATATATATATATATATATATATATATATATATATATATATATATATATTTATATACATACCAGATTACTTTTTCTTTTTGTTTCAGCTTCACAGCTTGCAAGAGCAAAAGCATTCAGAGTTAATTACCCAGTCAGCGAAGAGAGGCAGAACTGTTTTTTTTGTTTTTCATTATTTGCAAGTGAAATGTTACACTTGCAAAATACACAGAAACTCATTTGCAACCACTATTTATTAAAATGCTGTTGCTCATTGCCATCTCATCACATGCTCATTTGTACACTACTGGTCGTGGTATCTCACTGTGTAGTGAGGCCAGGCGAGATGTGTCTCTGAATGGCTTCCTACCTGTGTGTCACTGCTAATCATGCAATTTACCTTCTACACTGAGCTGTTTGTTTCTGAATCCCAAAGAGTGTTTTTAACTCATGGGATAGTGACACCATTGAAAAATTTAAAGTAGTCATTACACAGTTTTGGTTTCTTAGTCAATGCAAATCAGTCTGGATTTTTCTTAACATATCATACTGTTTTTTTTTATTTTTTAATGAAACTCTTCATGTTTTCTTTATCACTGGGGTGAATGGCATTATTGCATAATTAAATCCATTATTACAAAGGTTCTGTCATCCAGGGAAGTTTATTTTATACACATATGTCACGTGATTTTGAAACTGTAATGCAAATATTAACATTACTGATTATAATAATATAATGAAATAGTCTGTTGACGAGTGTGTTTAGAGTTTATATATTAATAGACGCACACACACATATTTATTTATTTATGTGTGTGAATATGTGAGTGGGGATATATATATATATGGATCTACTTTAGAATTTCGACAGCTGACAAGATTGGAAGCTATTACAATGAGACCACAAGAACAACAATACATTTAAATGAAACTACAGTTGAACAACACTTCATAACAACGACAAATAGAAATCCACATAGTAAAACGTAGAGAAATACACAAGTATAATTGGTACAAGCTGCTATGAAGTATAAATTAGTCATCTAATCATGGCAACACTGTGCTATGCACCAAATTTCCATTAGAGTAGTAAACATGGAAGCCCCAGGAGTTGTAGGTAGTTCATACAAAACTGTTACTTCCCAGAAAGGGAAAGAGTCACTGGTAGTGGATAATTACATATACTACCTTGAAAAGTATCAGGAAGACAGAAGATACTGGGGATGTAGGTATAAAATAACAGAAAGTTGCAGAGGTAGGGCTACGACAGTATTAATGTCTACTGGGGATGTTTTAATGAAGTCTGTACCTCACAATCATACAGCTGAACCAGGTGAAGTAGAGTGATATAAAGTGTGTCATGAGGTTAAAACACGAGCAATGTATAGCCATGATACTCCATGTTTAATTCATGAAGATGCTGTGGCTTCCACGTCTCTAGAGTCAATTTGTCACATACTTCGTAGGAAATTCTTATTACAACAAGTAGGGCGTGTTCACCGTAAGCACATTTCTTATCATGGAGGTGAGGAACTGACACTAGACAATACTGACTTCTCAAAGTTCCCACTAAAAGATGGTGATCTTCTTAAGTAGATCCATTTCGACAGCTCACAAGATCGACAACTATTTCAACGAGACCACAAGAACAACTCATTTAAATCAAACTACAGTTGAACAACACCTCATAACAATGACAATATGACACGTAATACACATGCAATATTAGCAACTGATTTGAATAAATATATAATGTTGCAAAGTAAACTATGCCCTTATGTATCAACTATAGGGATTTACGTGTCAACATGACTTGTAACTTTTAAAGCAACATTCTGTATGTTACACTTTCAGTAGTTTAACAACGGCTTTTACAAATTCAACAGCCGTATACTCGCCCCTGTTTGAAATAACAGTCTGAAACTTATTGTGCCTCTCAATAAGCTTTCTCTTTTTTGGAGAAGGCACATAACCTGTAGAAAACCTAACCCGTAGCTCATCCACCCTGTTTTGTTCACGAACAAGACAGGAAAGGATTAATTACAGGTTTGTACCTCTGTCCCCAATGAGACACTTTATTCTCTTATGCCACGCTTCAACTGTATTCTGCGTGCATGGTAAATACAGGCCATTAAGCTCACTGACATTCCAAAATGGTATTGGAAATAATGGGGGGAATCGATGTTTGCAGGTACTCCTTGTACGAAACTTCCGTGCTCTACCATGAATGTACCAATCAGAAAAGTACGTTATTAGTTCTTGTCCCTGCTGTGGAAAGCCCTCTTTTAGTGAATCAAATGTCGACACCACCTCATTTTCATTTAAAAATGACAGAGCTACTAGGCTCTTTACTGCGAGTTGAAATGTCTCTTATGTGTTGTAATGCCGAGTTAAACCCAACCCTTGAATCTTTCGCCAGATATTCTGAGAGAAATGGAAGAGGCAGCCCTTAGAATTGGTGTTAGGAACATTTAATCTGATGCTTTTAAAGGCTGCAACTTCAAAGTCACACAACACGAATCTTACACTTACATCAAGGTTATGGTCCGACAATAGATTAAACATACAATGCCACAAATAATTGTAACAGTTTAAGGACTTCTTAGATAAGAAAGCATACAGTAAAGGAATAGCCTGACTATGGCTCCCATACTTAACAAATCCGTGAATAGAGTACAGCTGCCGTATATTCACACCCTTACCAATAAACGTGCTGTCCATCATCCAGATAGTGGCACAGCTCAAGTCTTGTAAATTATTTACTGTACTGAATACTATTACTTTAGTGTCAGAGCTATTATCAAACATTGTCCTACTGACAAAAGCACCATCTTTTAATGGGAACTTTGAGAGGTCAATATTGTCTAGTGTCAGTTCCTCACCTCCATGATAGGAAATGTGCTTACGGCGAACACGCCCAACTTGTTGTAACAAAGCTTTCCTACAAGGTATATGACAAATTGACTCTAGAGACGTGGAGGCCACAGCATCTGACAGAATTAAACACTAGGTATCACAGCTATACATTGCTCGTGTTTTAACCTCATGACACACTTTATATCAGTCTACTATACCTGGCTCAGCTGTATGATTGTGAGGTACAGACTTCATTAAAACATCACCAGTAGACATTAATACTGTTGTAGCCCTAATTCTGCAACTTTCTGTTATTTTATACCTACATCCCCAGTATCTTCTGTCTTCCCGATACCTTTCAAGGTAGTATATGTAATTATCCACTACCAGTAACTCTTTCCCTTGCTGGGAAGTAACAGTTTTGTACGAACTACCTACAACTCCTGCGGCTTCCATGTTTACTACTCTAATGGCAATGTGGTGCATAGCACAGTGTTGCCATGATTAACTGACTAATTTATACTTCATAGCAGCTTGTACCAATTATACTTGTGTATTTCTTTACGTTTTACTGTGTGGATTTTTGTTTGTCGTTGTTATGAAGTGTCGTTCAACTGTAGTTTCGTTTAAATGTGTTGTCGTTCTTGAGGTCTCGTTGTAATAGCTGTCAATCTTGTGAGCTGTCGAAATTCTAAAGTAGATCCATATATATATATATATATATATATATATATATATATATATATATATATATTTTTTTTTTTTTTAAACAATAAAGGCACCTGAGCATAACTCTTGATCAGCAAATTCCTTACCATTTTATTTGTTATTATTTAGTTTTTTTACCAGGGTAGACATTGATCACAATCCATTACTTGTGGGCACAGCCCTGGTGAAGAAATTCACACACATACACAGAAAATTAAACTAAATTACAGCTATGACATAATGGAAGGTAGAGAGTCTAGCAGACTACTGAAACAATGAGAAAATATTATTAAAAGAGTAGAAAAACAAATGTGGATTTACTTTAGTATTAAATATGGAAGGGGAAGCAGTTGGTGAAAGCAGAGGGTTGAAATAGAAGTGATGTAGGTTAGAGGGAAGCTAGGTGATGTGTCCAGATGAAAAACACTTCCAATCAGATTTTTGTCTTTTGAGCTGTGTTATGAAACTGGGTAAGAGATTTATTTTTGCTGAGGGGGATGGATGACCAGAGTTTGGGTGCAAGAATGGAGAAAAAAATGGTCAATACTATGCAGTCTGTTTTTGAGGGGTCTAGATTGAGTGAGTTAATTGGGAGAGGTTGCAAAGACTGTATGGGATTCTGCAATTATGGAGTTAGTCAACAAGAGGCAGAGAGGCATCTGGTTGAAGTAATTTGAAAATAAGAGACCCTAGTAGCAGCTCAATTATATATGAGACTGGGTGCCATCTGGCAATAGAGAGGGTGGTACAGTAGTTTTCTGAGGAGTGGGATGGAGTTAGAAATTAATTAACAGATTTTTGCCTTCAAAGGAGTATAGAGTGGATTTGTTTAGATGCCGTGGTTATGATAGGGAGCCTGTATTCAATTTGAGCAAATAGGAATAATCTCTGTATTGCAGCTATAGCTGGTCTGGAGATAAAGGGAGATATTTTACAGGACTAGAATAAATCATATTTCATCTTTTTCCTGGTGTTTTCAATGTGGCTATGGGGGTTTAGTGACTGGTGTAGCCATAAACATAGGTATTTAAAGGATGTGATAGATTATATTGGGATATCACTGAGATCTGTAATGTGGACATTTTTAGGAAGATTTTCAGCGTGTGTGAGATTCCAAGCATCATACTTTTTCATTGTGGGTAGATTTAGGGGCAGGTTTGGTTCTTTTGCTAAGAATTAAGGAAATGCAGGTTAGAATGAAGGGGGGTATGAATAGGTAAATATGAGGGACTGGATAGATGATCATATCATTTGCATAAAAAAGTGATAGGAAGGTTAAGGAGGTCAGAGGTTAGTTTGTGAATAAAGAATGAAAATGGCAGTGAAGTGAGTATAGAGGGGTGCTGTAGGTGACAGGAATGAGCTGAGTTTAACTCTGAAACACCTATCTGTTAACTCTACTGGAGCTAACTTTGATTTCTTGGAGGGAGTGAAGGAGCAGGGGTTGGTCAATAAGATTAAAAGAGTCGGCAAGGTTAATGAAGAGTTCCCCTACCTTTTACTCACTTATGTGCAAAATATCACAACACCAGCTCTTAACCACATATTAGGAGTTCATAAATAGTCAAATCTACGTATATTAAAATCTCAGAAAGCCCTGGAATTATATTTGATAATACCCAAAGTAGAATACTGCCCTTACTTGCACTGACCTCAGTAAAGAACATCACTAACCCTCAAATGACAATAAATGGTATCTGCAGAGGCATATCCTTCTGTGGCCCCAGATAACAGTAGAAAAACCAGCTGGCTACCAGTAATACACAGGGTCATTCTCATACATAACTGCACATGCAGACTACAGAACTCCTCCTGCCATCCAGCACTGGCACTTACACTGCAGTGCAGAAAAAAAACAGTTATTCACTTTGTATATCTACAGACAATAAACTATTGTTATCATGATCATATTTCTACAACACTTTATGACAGGACGTTTACTCAAAGCTTTCACCTGCAGCCTAAGTCATGTTACCTCAAAATATCAGAAGCCTTCAAAAATTATATACATCTAAAAAGAAACAAATTAAATTTCTTACCAATGAATAAACGTATTGTTGTTGTTTTGAAAATGGATAAAAAATCTTTTCTACAAACAGCATGCTCATACTGGCACAGTTTTGTTATTCCCATTCTATTGACCTGTATTTCCATTAAATAAAAAAAATAATGTGTGATTTATGCTGACAACATATTACAGTTTTATTGCTTATTTCTTAAAATGACAAGTGTTTTTCACTATTAGATATGCATATTATTAGCTTCTTATTGTTTAATTTTACTGCTATTTTTTCACACTTAATTGCAGTGTATCAAAAAAGTAACTCTCTATTACAAAGGTCATGTAGCTGCCTAACTGATCCTGGTTATGGCTGAAAAATGTCTGCGGACCAGCCCACCAACCCAGCTAACTACTAACTAACTAGTCAAACTAATCTTCTGTCATTATTACATGCAGCCAAGACTGGATAAATAGTGTTGGTTTTCAAGCTCTTTTTAAACAATGCAATATAGTAAAGCTGTAATTAATACAATTACATTTTTGAACAGTTTCACTTCATTCAGTTTTAATATCATTAGTTCGTTATCTGCATGATCCATGAATACAAAGACTAACAGAAAAAATAAATAGGCATTGTCATAGGTTATGTTCCTCACTCAAATGTTAAATGTGCAAGGGTTGATAGGGTGGCCTAATGGTTAAGGCGTTTGCCTTGCAAACACAAAGTGCAGGGTTTGAGTCTCACTACAGGTAACTGGTTAGGCTTAAAATGGCTCACAAGGGCAGGTAACTTAGGGCTAATCTATGTAAAGTGTTAGTAATAGAAATGCAGTTTTATAATCAGCTCATATAATTTGCCAGGTCTGCATGTTAATGCTGTATCACATCTAACATGCTTCTTTTCAGAATCTTGCTTAAGAAATATATCTAATATTATGATTAAAATTGTGTTCATAATGGTTAAAATCCCTTTTACATTCTCATATAAAAAAAGTGTTAATGCTATGATACAATTCCCTTTATATAGTCCAGGTTGTGCAACCATGAAGTATGTATATATATATATATATATATATATATATATATATATATATATATACATATAGATATATAGATATATATAGATAGATATAAAATTTGGGGTTGTGGGGTGCATGAAAGAGCTTGCTCCCTTGCAATAAAATTTAAAGTCATACTTTCTGAAAGTGTCTTTTAGTGGTTATTTATTTCTTTATTTTTGCTGTTTTCTCTGTCAGATAAATAGTGATCAATAAATAATCATGAATCTGATCCAACCATTCCCACCAAAGTACAATGAGATGAGTGCTATCAATCTCGAGAATTTTATTAAAAGCAGTGGCATGCTTTTTGTGTTCATTTATTTGTTTTGTAGTTTTTTAGCCACTAGATATAGTCCCAAAGGATGCTAGGGCCTAGCAAATTACTATGGAAATGTTCAGATTTTTTTTTTTTCATTTTATTAAACAAGTTTAAAGTACTAGCATTTAGACTAAATCATTAGGCAGAGCTCTCTTCTTCAAAAAATGCCTATTCTCCTTTAAGGCCTGAAAAATTCTGTGCTCTACTCCTCAGTCTACGTTATGTACAAATCATCAAATCTTCTGCTCTGAGATATTCTATTAGGATTTAACCTGTCCCTTTAAACAACTGATGACATTCCGAATCTACCACTAAATATACAGAGTTCTTGAATATTGGATCTAGGTGATGGCCAGTGCTGATGTGACACCCCTATCCCATGTACAAAATGGAGAAAGCAGGGAGATACTGATGCTGATACAGATTTCTGAAAAAAGGCTGAAACAAAATTTATTAGTAGAAAAAATATTAGACTTTTTGTCATGCAATAATTTCAGCATGAGCCTTAAAGCAATGTCCACCTAGTAAGTGAAGAAAAATAATCTTATTTAGTTGCTGTTTTTTTTAATACAATAGCATTATGATGATGATAATGATGATGATTTTAGCATTGTAACTGCATGAATTTCTAATCAAGTTTAAAAAAAATGATGACACTTAGGCAAGTGCTAGGCTAACTGCCCTTGTGTGCTATTTTAAGTCTAGCCAATGACCCCAAAGGTGACAATCAAACCTTGTATCTCACATCTGTGACATAAATACCTTAACTATTTGACAATCCTCCTTTTAATGTTTTATTTTTGAAAGAAACTAGTATATAGGTATTATCCCTATGAGGTGAAATACACTCAGTCTGCCTGATGTGGTGTACTTTTTTTCTCAGAAATAGTTGTACAAGATTCTCATGCATTTACTCACACACTCATGAGACAAAATCTCCGGAAAAAACTATGAAAAAGGTAATGAAAGCACATTAATTTTTAAAATGACACTTTTTTAGGAAGTAGGAATTACTTAAGTTTTAAGAGATTAGGCTTTTGGCAGGCATAAGTCATGTACACTACTGCATTCACTTTTAACAAGTAACTTATCTATTTTTGCAAATGAGATGTGCTACAGATATTTTTAAAGACCTATCCCATTTCCCATGGTTATATTTTACAAAGTGAATCGCCTTTTTTCATATCTGAACCTGTCAACTTCAAGAGGTTTTAGCTATGCTCTCCAGAAACATGCAGTGCCACCAGTGGGTACCTAAGTTTAGGTGGAAAGAGATTAATTGTGGAGGTTTCCTGGCTATTTACTTAATAGCAGAAATGACTGTCTCATATTCACCAGCCATTGTTAACAGCTTAAAATCTGCTCTAACTTTAACTTCCTACCTCAAAGGTTGTGATTTATTTTCTTTACTGAGAAAGTTAAGGTAAGAATTTCTTTCTAGATCTGCAGATATTTCATTTCATCTGGGGAAATGGTATGGGCATAACATGTCGAATTACAGTCCTATCACTTCATCTACATAAGTGTTACTTTAATAGAAAAATGGAAGAACAAGTACAAGCTGCCAAAAGTTGTAAAAAGCAGGTTTAATCCAGACGCACAGAACAATGAACACTCCAACACAGTAGCACCAAATCACCAATGACCTAGGTTTCGTCCCAAGGAAATGACTTCATCAGATTGGTGAAATAGTACTGCCTATATATATATACAAACAGATTAAACTAATTAAACAATTACACTCAATCAAATCTGTTTAAAAGACACAGACACAGTTAACCTCCCCTACCTATTAAAAATTTATTTTAATACATACAACATTCCTATTCTATCATAAATATGTAATGTTTAATTTTAGTTTAGTTTACCAGTAATCTCTAAAACTATAAGTAGTGTGTGTGTACCAACATAATTCAACACTAAACCCGTTATACACTGTATGTTTGAATTCCCTATATAGTGAAAAATATTGCTTGTGTAGTAGTGTGTATGATCTGTATAATATTTACTAAATGTTCAAATTTTGTCATAATTTATGTATCAATAGAATATACAACTAATGCTGAAATGTACCCATGTCCAGATTAACTTTGATGTAAAAAATACTACAAACTGGTCCTTTCACTCGAAATACCAACTTAATTCTACTAAATGTTCTGAAGGTTTTTTAACCTAAGCCAGGGTTTAATTGAAAGACATTCATTTAGACCTGGATAATGGTTTGCATCGAGCCTAAGCTGCCATATAAGCTCACTCATATCTAAATGGTACTGTGTTGTTCTTCCTTGTTGGTCAAAGCATACCTGTTGGACCACACAAAATTTAAAATTATGTCCTTCATTGGTCATAACATGTCTTGCTAGGGCATTTGTGGGTTTCTGATGTTTTATATCAAGAATGTGTTCTTTTATTCTGTCCCTAAACCTTCTACAGGTTTTGCCCACATAAAATGCCCTGCACGCATCACATATTGCAACATAAACTAAGTTTTTACTATAACAATCAAAATGCCTGTTTATGTATATGTCACTTTCATTAATTGAAAGTGTGTGTCCTGATGTACATATGTATTTACAAGTAGTGCATCTGCCACACTTGTAATTCACCTTGTTTTTGTAACTAGTGGGCATTGTGTCCGCCATGCTTCTCTCAAAAATATCCTTTAATGACATATCTTTCCTATATACAAACTTAGGCTTATGTGCAAAAATCTTCGGTTCCACCTTATACCTATGAAATGTCTCCCAATATTTCATAACTATATTCACAATAAACTCAGAATCCATATTGTAGTTTAAAATGTACAAAATGGTGTCGCTTCCAAAGGTGTTTGCTTCACTAATACCTGTAACATACCCAAATTGATCTATATTAGATGTAATAATTGGAACTATTAACTTGTTACTTCTTTTAAATGTAATCTCCTTTTTAAGATCTAAACACAGTGTTGGAGGATAGCCTCTGTTTAAAAACATTTTTATGACAAAGTCTAATTCCTTCTCAAAATCCACATTATCACTTACCATACGTGCAACCCTTACCATCTGCCCCTTTACTATGGCTTTCTTTTGATGTGGTGGATGCCAACTGTCGTAGTGAAGGTAAGAGTTGGAGAAGGTGGACTTTCTAAAAATGTTTGATCTAACCTTACCTTCTTGTTCATCGTATGTTAAACTCACATCCAAATAATCTATCTTATCAGTGTTAACCTGATACGTGAACTTTAAAAACCAAACTGTGTTATTAATATAATCAAGGAAATTATCCAATGTAAATTTTTCGCCGGTCCAAATTATAAAGATGTCGTCCAAAAATCTTAAATACAAATTGATAAATGGACTGTATTCGTTTGTATGTACATACTTTCTTTCCCAATAAGCCATGATATAGTTGGCGTAGATGGGGGCACAAGCTGCCCCCATAGCTACACCAGAGGACTGTTTGAAATAAAGGCCATCAAAATACAAATAATTGTTCCTTAATACTATGTCCATTAATCTAACATATGTATTGATTTCATCTTGTTCATAGACCCCAGTTACACCAAGTTGTTCCTCTAACCATTCTAAACCTATGTCATGTGGAATCACACTAAAAAGGTTACATACATCTATGGTAACAAAATAAAATTCTTTTGGTATGTTACAGTGTTTAATACTTTCCAAAAAGTGCCATGAGTCCTTTACTAAGTGGGGTGTCACTCCTAAGCCTTTCTTTAATTTCTCATCCAAAAACTGGCTGACAAAGCTAACTTTACTACGTTTTCCGTCCACTATAGGTCTGAATTTCACGTTATTAAGGCCCTTGTGAATTTTAGGTATTCCAAATATAGCACTCACTACAGGGTGCTGGTTTACCATAAATTCATACTCACTTTCAGTAATCTCTCCCTGAAATACCATATCATCCAAAGCCATATCTATCTTCTGGTAGGCTATGTGTATTTCATTAAGGCTAACTTCACTATAGTTGTCTTGTAATAACATGGACATCATAATACTATTATAATCCTGCTTGTTAGTGACCACTAACCCATTACCCTTGTCGGGTTTCATGATACGTATACTATTTTTGCTTTTAATAATTTTTAGAATATCAATTTCCTCTCTGGTTAAATTACCTTTATCTAAGTACTCTCCATGTCGATAATGTTCCCTAAAATCTTTTTCACATAAACATTCAAACATAGAAACTGAATGGTTCATACAAGGGTTAAATACACTGTATTTTTTCAAAAGCCTTCCATCTCTTACATAACCAGTGTCACTGGTATCCGTTTCAATGTTAAATTTTAAATTCATTTTACGAGTAAATAATTTTAAATCAATAAGTGAATTAACAATGTTCCCCCTTCTACTTGGTACAAAATGAAATCCTTTGGAAAAGAAATTAGCATGGTTTATACCAATTTCCATATTTGAATAATTATACACTTTGAAATCTTTACTGGTATTATAAATTACTTTGGGCTTACTTAACACACCCTCACTTTGTACCGTAGTAACAGAGATGGTGTTCCCCTGAGCTGTTTCTTCATAAAAATTCACTATATCAAAATCATTATTTGTATTTTCATCCGTTAAATTCTTTTCTATATACAAAGGTGTTTCTACTGAATTTAAATGAAAATAATCAGCGTTCTCCATTTGCATTATTTCACGATGAACAAACGTATTGAAAACGTCTGAATCAGTGTTCACAATTTCCCCTAACAAATTACCCTTTACAGTTTTTACCTGAGCGTTAATATCCTCACCTACCAAATGTGTGCTAAGATTCGTTGTGTCACAATTACAAGAGTTAAAAACTTCAGAATATGTGTATCCACCATCCCTTGGATTAACGCCATTCACATTTACATCCTGAATATTGAACCCTTCATCTACTAAGTGTATACTTAAATTCAATAACTCAGAATCACACATATAAAGACTATCAATAGTTCCGTTTACCTTATTCTTGGACATATGTACACTGGTAGATGATTCGTTCATGTTACCCGTTTGATCGTAAAAAGGCTTAGAACAATTCCCCCCATTAGTTACATTAACCGGTGAACTATCACTACTAGTAAATACATGATGAATAAAAACGTTGGAATCAAACTCGTTAGACTTGACCCTTAAATTAGATTCATTAGTATTGATTCCATTACTATGTAAATCAGAGAATGAATTGAATTTGAAATTGTACAGTATGTTACCCGTGTCACTGAGTGTTCTAGGAAGTACTTTTGTCACTATTTCAACTGTTGAAGGTGGTGAAAAACTTCCTTCTATATCAAAGTCGTTTTCTTCCCTCAACCCAGATGGTGTAGTGGCCAATTCGTTGAACAAACAACCGGAAAGCTGGTTGCACTGGAAATCCGGTACTTGAGATGGCAGAAAACCCGGTCGCAATTTGAACCCTTCATGTTTGTCCACTTCGAACCAAGTGGACAATCTCAATATCTTGTTTGATTCTTGGACGAACCTCTAGTTGGACCTGAAAGGGTCTTGTTTTTGGCTCTCGCCCCCATCCAAGTACCTTGTTGCTCCTCCTGGTTGGTGTCCTGATTCCGCAGGTGTTCCGAACGCCTCAGGCCTTCTCCCAAAGGGTCCTCGTCAACTTCATGGCAGTTGGTACTGTCGTACGATTGGTCACGCTCATTTCGATCATCACGTCTCCGCTTCCGATAGGTCGAAGGATCAGGTTGACTAGAATTCACTTTCTGTTTGTCATGAAATGGGTAAATGTGCCCATGCTCGTACAGGTGAATATCTCGTTGTATTTTGGATAATTTTTTATTATATATGGCCTCACAACTTTTCTCAACATCTGCGATCGTATGTGCATAGTCGTCATAATGATGCACAAACAATAAATCTTGTGTTAATTTGGTGTTTAATTCATCTAGTTCTTCCAATAATTCATCTACTATTTTGTTGTTGTACTTCACCATTAAGCCCATTATTTTACTGCCGGTTTCATCAAACAACTGGTGCAACTCAGGTAACATCCCTGGGTGTTTGTCACATCCATTGGGATATCGCCAGACCCGTAGGCCCTTAGGAACCATTTTTAATTCTATATTTCTTTGGAGATAACTGTTTTCTATATATGTTCTCTTTAATTTGAAAAGTTTTTTCTCAAATGTGACCATAAGTTCTCTAAATGTTTTCACCTGCACGTTATGTCTATTAAAAATAGGAACACTGTTCTTTTGAAATTCATACTGGTTTTCTCTCCATTTATCCTTAAATGACGATAGATGTATATTTCCCAAATTGTTGGGATTTGATTTATCTTTATCCAAATTATCCATTGGAGACATCCCATTATAACCTGTCTTATCAATATTGGTAGGTACAAATGCCGGGGTACATTGTGTCAAAGGCAAACCCAAACTGCTGGTGGTTGCTGGAACATGGCTAGAAATGTCTCTGTCCATCAGTTTTTGAATTAAAATAGTGTGCTCACCCAATTGTTCATGAATACGCTGGAGCATACCTTTTAGTTCAGCAGTCTCAGTACTGCCCTCCATATGTAACAAACTTAGAACCAAATCCTTAACGTAGATGTAATGGCTTCAATAGAAAAATGGAAGAACAAGTACAAGCTGCCAAAAGTTGTAAAAAGCAGGTTTAATACAGACGCACAGAACAATGAACACTCCAACACAGTAGCACCAAATCACCAATGACCTAGGTTTCGTCCCAAGGAAATGACTTCATCAGATTGGTGAAATAGTACTGCCTATATATATACAAACAGATTAAACTAATTAAACAATTACACTCAATCAAATCTGTTTAAAAGACACAGATACAGTTAACCTCCCCTACCTATTAAAAATTTATTTTAATACATACAACATTCCTATTCTATCATAAATATGTAATGTTTCATTTTAGTTTAGTTTACCAGTAATCTCTAAAACTATAAGTAGTGTGTGTGTACCAACATAATTCAACACTAAACCCGTTATACACTGTATGTTTGAATTCCCTATATAGTGAAAAATATTGCTTGTGTAGTAGTGTGTATGATCTGTATAATATTTACTAAATGTTCAAATTTTGTCATAATTTATGTATCAATAGAATATACAACTAATGCTGAAATGTACCCATGTCCAGATTAACTTTGATGTAAAAAATACTACAAACTGGTCCTTTCACTCGAAATACCAACTTAATTCTATTAAATGTTCTGAAGGTTTTTTAACCTAAGCCAGGGTTTAATTGAAAGACATTCATTTAGACCTGGATAATGGTTTGCATCGAGCCTAAGCTGCCATATAAGCTCACTCATATCTAAATGGTACTGTGTTGTTCTTCCTTGTTGGTCAAAGCATACCTGTTGGACCACACAAAATTTAAAATTATGTCCTTCATTGGTCATAACATGTCTTGCTAGGGCATTTGTGGGTTTCTGATGTTTTATATCAAGAATGTGTTTTTTTATTCTGTCCCTAAACCTTCTACAGGTTTTGCCCACATAAAATGCCCTGCACGCATCACATATTGCAACATAAACTAAGTTTTTACTATAACAATCAAAATGCCCGTTTATGTATATGTCACTTTCATTAAAAGAAAGTGTGTGTCCTGATGTACATATGTATTTACAAGTAGTGCATCTGCCACACTTGTAATTCCCCTTGTTTTTGTAACTAGTGGGCATTGTGTCCGCCATGCTTCTCTCAAAAATATCCTTTAATGACATATCTTTCCTATATACAAACTTAGGCTTATGTGCAAAAATCTTCGGTTCCACCTTATACCTATGAAATGTCTCCCAATATTTCATAACTATATTCACAATAAACTCAGAATCCATATTGTAGTTTAAAATGTACAAAATGGTGTCGCTTCCAAAGGTGTTTGCTTCACTAATACCTGTAACATACCCAAATTGATCTATATTAGATGTAATAATTGGAACTATTAACTTGTTACTTCTTGTTACTAATTGTGGAGGTTTCCTGGCTATTTACTTAATAGCAGAAATGACTGTCTCATATTCACCAGCCATTGTTAACAGCTTAAAATCTGCTCTAACTTTAACTTCCTACCTCAAAGGTTGTGATTTATTTTCTTTACTGAGAAAGTTAAGGTAAGAATTTCTTTCTAGATCTGCAGATATTTCATTTCATCTGGGGAAATGGTATAGGCATAACATGTCGAATTACAGTCCTATCACTTCATCTACATAAGTGTTACTTTAATCTAGCTAAAATGAGGGCTGGAAGAATCAGTGGCAAGTCATTGTTGCAATTTACCATCATTTTATCTTGTAGTAATAACTCTTTACATTGCTAAAATTTTTGTCCTCTTAGCATTTCCACTGATATGAAATACTTTCCTGTAGCAACTTATACAAAGTCCCACCACAGTACTCAAATACAAACTCCCATAATATTTCACTAAACCAAGGAATATTCACAGAATGTATATATATATATGTGTATATATATATATATATATATATATATATATATATATATATATATATATATATATATATATATATATATATATATATATATATATATATATATATATATATATATATATATATATATATATATATATATATATATATATATATATATATATATATATATATATATATATATATATATATATATATAGATATGGGTATATATATATAGATATGGGTATATATATATATATATATATATATATATATATATATATATATATATATATGTATATATATGTATATATATATATATGTATATATATATATGTAGATATATATATAGATATATATGTATATATATGCATGTATATATATATGTATATGTATATATATATATATATATATATATATATATATATATATGTGTATATATATATATATATATATATATATATATATATATATATATATATATATATATATATATATATATATATATATATATATATATATATATATATATATATATATATATATATATATATATATATATATATATATATATATATATATATATATATATATATATATATATATATATATATATATATATATATATATATATATATATATATATATATATATATATATGCATATATATATATGTATATATATATATATATATATATATATATATATATATATATATATATATATATATGTATCCCCAGGATTCACGAAGCCTCCGTGTAAGAGTTATACCTCTTACACGGAGGCTGCAGTTAAACGGAGTGATGTCAGCATGCTTTGCATATTCATGAGAGCATGCTGAATCACACCTAAGTCTAACACGGTCCATGTAAGACAGTAGGGGGTGTGTCCGTAGGCTGAGCCCTGCAAGCGGACACGCCCCCAGAAGTGTAAAAGTGCCCAAAGTAAACACCCACAACAGAGTCCACGGAATTGTGAATAAACACAACACAACACAAGCCCCCACAGTCTATGAACATAAAATATATATAAATGAACATGTTATATATTTTTTTAAAATTGTAAAGATGTTTAACCGTGAATGCGCTCGTTTGCGCGGGCGTGCCCGTAGTGCAGCTACAGTTAGCAGTCAGTGGGAAAGCATATAAGTACTAAATATGCTAAATAAGCCAGGAAGCAATAGCGTAGCGGGAGAGATGTTGGCTGAAGAGCAGGCATTCATGGTTCGAGCCCCCACAACACCAATTTTTTTTTTTTACAAAATAAGCAGGAAACAAGTCCCTGACAAATATGTACACATAAAACCACAATTTATGTGAAATGTAATGAAATAGCCAATTTATATTGAAGACATGTGAGGTAACAAAAGAATCGAAAATTCCAGATGTGCTCATAGCTGAGCTACAGTTTAACAGAGTGAGTGCATGTGCCCGTAGATGAGCAGTGGTTTAACTGGCGCAAAATGAGTGCCCGTAGCTGAGCAGTGGTCTAACACGCTAAATCTATGTGCCTCTAACTGAGCTGAGCATAATATGCATGCTGATAGCCAAATGAGGCTTGAAGCAGCGTACCCCGTTTGCGCGGAGCTGCGCATCGTGCAAACAAGCTAACCGACGGGCAACGTTTAGCAAGCCGTATCAAAACTGCCTTTACACAGACACACCCCTCAGCATGTCTAGACAGTCATGAAAAATAAAAAGCAGTGGCCAGGTTCGAACCCAGGATACTATACACCATAGTCAAGGTACAGAACTACTAAGCTATGACAGCAGTACTTTTAAATGCAATAATAGCTAATATATAGGAATGAATACAAACTAGAGCATGACAATACAGGTTTACTGAAGTTGATACATTTCCAAAATGGCCAATCACAGATATGTGCGGGGAAAAACGGACTATATAAGCCCCATAGGCGGAAATACACAGCATAAACGATTGTAGAACTGACCTGCAGGCAGAATGACAGGAGTAGGAGAGGGTAGTTGCTTTCGAACACAGAGGTGGGTTGTTGAGGAGTCCAGGTACATGGTCTGGCTCCTAGTCCATAATCATGAGGCCCAACTCATGCAGGGCCAGGTCCTCTGGGGAGCATACAGGGCTGAGGCGTGGGACCGGTTGGCTCATGATCTCACCAGTGCCACAGGGATTCCAAGGACTGGTGAGCAGGTCCATCACCACCATGCGGACCTGAAGAGACACAAGCAGGACCAACTGAACCTTTGGATCCAGGAGGCCCGGCAAACACCCAACGCCCCACTACTGAGTAAGTAACATTTAATTATGTATGTAAGAAATTAAACTAGTTGATATTATGGAGATGTGTATTCCAATATTACTTCATTTATATTACAGCTGCAGGTGTCCGTTCTGCAAACCGCAGAGCCTATGGCGATAGGCTGGTGCGGTTGCGCCACCAGGCAGGTCAGTAATCCACTACCAGTAACTGTAAAGAAATATAAAAGTATGACAGTCAGCAAAAGAGTGCAGTGTAGTCAGTAAGGAATAAAATCTGCAAGTAACAGTGTGAAAGTGTATGCAAGTATTGCTTGATTACAAATGTGTGTTTCAGCCTGTAAGTTTAACCTAAAAATGAAACTGTCCGACATATATTCTGAAATAAAAATGCCCTGCCTGTAAGAAAATAGTACACAACCTGCAGCAGGCTGAAAAGTATAGCTGCAGAAGATGATGAAATCACATTTGTGAAATATATCCCTGTGGAAATACTGAAACATGACAGAAGTGAGACTGCTGGAAAGGATTGTAATAACTACTGGTAAAACATGTCAATAAAGCCTAGAAGTACCATCCTGAATAGTAAAATGAAAGCAAGTGAGAGAGTGTGAGAAAGTGTCATGAATCCAGCAATACAGTAGTAATAACCCCTGAATAAAGTATACTGCAGTCAAGACAGAATGAAATGCATGTGAGATTCAAAACCAAACAGCAAAATCTGTTCAAAGTGTTGCTGCATCTGGAATGTGTATCCCAAAATTTGGATATGTTGCTCCCAGTCTGCAATATGCAGATAGGATGTTTGTCTGATATACCAAACATCCACACTTGTCTACAGCTATATAAAGCAAATGTAGCAGGATGATGTAGCTGAACAAAGCTAGATATGAATGTTTATGAAGAACCATAAAATGTATTTTGATGTTGCAGTAACAGTCCTATCACCAAGTTGAAATAGTTATCATATAGGAAACTGTAGTTAGAACAGTAGTGTGTATATAACTGTAGCTATTAGAAATGTACAGCATATGTATTGTTATTCGAAGGTGTTAATATTACTTTCTTCACCCCACCCTATAACCACATATAACCCATTCCACGTGAAAATGGTATGTGCAATCACAATTAACACCCCTGGACGTTTGTCCTGTTGGGTCATATATATTTGCATGTCCGTTGATGCATCTGCCCTTTTCATACATCCACACCTGATGGCCTGTTGCCATCAATTAACCCTGCATGTTGTTGGACTGTGTATTTCTGTTCAAATTATGCATGTGTTATGCACGCTGTTTAATGGTGTGAATATCTGGGTGTTTGGTTAATGGGAATACTAATGCATACTGTTACAACTAATTGTGAATGGTATTATATGTCACTAACCCAAACTGTCATGACATAATGCAAAACATAGGATGACAGGGAAGGCGGGTTCCAGCGGACCCACATCTCCCACCTCAGCTGGCGAGTGCACCTGGCACTAGTGCCGAGTCCGGACCCTCCTCCGGTGGCCCTGTGCCACCTGCTGGTGGAAGCGCTGCAGGGGATGGGGCTCACCCCCCCTCTGCAAGTGTGGCCGGAGGAGAACTACCACTCACCCTCCGTAGCGTCCGGACTGTGGTGCGTAGGGAGATTCGGGACTCTGTTCTTGAGCCCCTACGCCAGCTCGAGGCATGGGTGGCTCAACTAACAGGCATGCCTGTTGCCCTGCCTACACAGCCCCCAGCACAGCCCCGTCCTGGGCAGTGAAGGAACAGTGGCAACTGCCTATGGGTGGGGATATCAGTTCCACTGTTGCCATCTGTGGGCTCATGGGCTCTGGATATCCAAACCTCCGTCCCCGTCAATTGCGTAACCCCCCCACACGTGTCATACACCACCCCTGTATGTGTCTTATTTGTCTTGTCTGTTTACCTACCCAACCTACCTCCCCAGCTGTACCGATTTCCTTCACCTGACATACCACTCTCACCTGAAAAAAAAAAAAAAAAAAAGGGCACTCTGTACCCACAAAAAAAGTACGCCCCATACATAGCTGCCCATTCCGCACACATGTCTACTGGACATGGAACCTATCAATTACAATTGGCTGTACAACAAGTATTATTGTTGTCCTGACACCTCTCTCAGGGGTGGAAGGTTTCAAATGTCACACCAAATTACATACATATGAACAGCTGTTGCTGATGAAGAAATGGGCAGCTATGGGCCTTACCTACATCCCTCCTGCACATCCCAAGCTTGTTTCCCTACTGTCTTATCCTCTTTGTGACCCCTTTTTCACCACTTTCCTGTCTCCCCATTTTCTTTTCTTTCAAAGGAAATAGCGGGTGTGTGCGCAAGAGTAAGCACGTTTAAGCAGTTGTAAGCAGGTGTGCGTGGAGCTAACCGCCAGTGCGTATGCGTGAGCTCCGCGCAAACCAGCGCTAACCCGGTTACAACTGCTTAAAAGTGCCTTAGTCACTTTGATTGACAGGTCCTGTACTCAGCTCAAAAGCAAAATAAAATCCCACTGTGAGTCCCGAATCCAGGACCTTGGAAACAGTAGTCTGCATGACTTATCACTAAGCCATGACTCTTATACAAGGACATTGTGCTAAAATAAATATATCATGTAATAATAGGAATTAATGTAAAGGGAATATAGATGTGTAGTACACAAAGCATGCCATTTAGAAATACTATCAAAACTAGTGGATTTCCATAATAGTAGTGTGTGAACAGAAACAGCCATGCTAGTTGGAAGCTAGTAGGTAATAATGTCACTATAGCACCTTGCAAGCCACACACATACTCACAGCAGGATAATCACTGCCCATACCCCACAACCTCTTACAGGAACACATCTGGACCAAGTAATAAAATATGTGGAGCAAATGCCCAAAACCAGGGACACATTACAAATAATGTTACAACAAACGCAGACAGTTCAGAGAGTAACAGGGTCTGCACTTTGTGGGATGTTTGGAAGGGTATGCAGTCTGAAACTTGAATGTTTGTCACCATATTCTGACTTGAGCCCAGAGTGACTTGCCAGAAAAAGGTGTGCATGAGATATTGACCAAAATATGAGGCAGAAATGTGGACAACCTGCAAATATCTGTACACATGATGGGTCTGACACCACCATATTTGAATAGTTAAGAGCCTAGACATAGCAACAGTGAATGACTTACAGGGATGCCCCACAGACCCCATGTGAAATGTACAAACAGTAGGCAGAAAGGTGTAACACATGCAATGGTAACTATGGAGTCCTGAAAGTATTCATCACTTGCATGGCAGAAAAAATGTAGTAATACATATGCTCATGCTAACCCACAGTCACACCTGCAGCATACCAGACATTTTAATGGGTGTACCCCACTGATATGTACCATTCCATGAGGCACATAACAGATGAACCTGAAAGTCTCTGGGGCCTGCTCAGCAGCATACTCAAATACCCTAATAGATGTCAAGGCCCACACCATGGCCAGACCACACTGCATGCTGTAACACCCTAGCAGATATAGCAAGCATTCCAAGGTGTGAATGTACATAGAAAATAGGAAAGCTACAGCAGCACACTACAGTCAAGACACCTAGCAGGCATACAATTAGTGACTGTAAAGGGCAACTATTGAAGCCTTAGCAACAAAGTGCAAGCAAAAGTGAAAGGAAAGCACACACACACATTAACAGTAGTAGTAGTTGTAGGTGTCAGTGTACATACACAGTTAGTACAGGAAACTGGAGAAATGAATGGAGGAATGTTAATCTACAACACACCTGGAAATATGAGAGAGATACCAACCTTTACACTCACAGAACATTCTCCACAGCATAACAGCATGGTCCCTGCCCTTAAAATCTGAAAGGGCTACGCCTATCTCACATACCTTTTTATAGCACTGTTCTGAAATCACAGTGAGAACTGCAATCAGTGCACAATTGGCTGCATGCAATTAGCAAATGCTGGCTAACAATTGGTGCAGAGGCCATCACATGGGCATATGCAGATACCTACAAAAGTATGCTGTACTCCCAGTCCACACATGCAGTACTTTCATTGCACCCTGAGAAGGACGTGAGAGACAGACAGACAGAGAGAGAGAGAGACAGAGACAGAGAAAATTGCAATTAAGCAGACACAAACAAATTGTTCATCAACAGCTACCTGAAAGCTGACAACTGGGAAGTGGAGCAGCAGGACAGAGAACCAGACGGCAACACAAGCAGCTGTGACAAACACAGGTAATGTAAAGTAATACTATAAAGGTCTACATACTGTGAACCCTCCATATGTGTCATTGGTCTGTATCCATATGTATATGAAGATGTGTAAAGGGCAGGGGACATACAGCAACTATCAGTGAAGGCTGTACATACATTTGTATGTGAGAGCATCTATGTGCACATATTAATGTTGGTTGATTGTAGGTTGTAGTGCCATGTACAAAGTAGGTTTCACAGTTATGTATGTTTAGCAGTATGTTAGTGTGTGTATACAGTATGGTAGACAAATATGTTGATATACCTGTCTAACATATGGATACGTATGTATGTCAACATATGTATGTGTATATATATATATATATATATATATATATATATATATATATATATATATGATATGCATATATGTATACATACATAGAGAGAGAGATGTAGGAAAACATAGACAGATGTAGATAGAATATTGTACAAACATATCTATGTAATGCACACATACAGATATAGATATATGTAGATACATATACATAGACAGACTGATCTGACTATCTACAGGTATGACTGTATATGATGACCTGCAACACAGCCTGTCCCACCCCCTCTGTCACTCACACCCCTCTGTGTCCCCCCCTCCACATCTATAGCAATATATGTACATCAATATATATATGTGTATATGTATATATATATATATATATATATATATATATATATATATATATATATATATATATATATATATATATATATACATATAGATATATCTATATACATATATATATATATATATATATATATATATATAGAGAGAGAGAGAGAGAGAGAGAGAGATGTATATAAATTCTGAGTGAGGCACATGTGTACAGATGTATTGCAACAGGTGCCTGGTGACAAAGGCATGGAGTGAACACCAGTGTCAAAACCGGAGTACCATACCACATTCCAAATCACCTACACCAGTAACCACCAGATATGTGATTGGCTGCCCACCACTGCATGTGTCAGGGGTGAACAGGGTCATAAATGTGTACAATAGTGGCCCCAATGATATTCACAGTGGCACACTATCCCTGGAATACCTGTACATGGTATGTGTCAGCGGACATGGTGTGTCAGCTATGGACATGTAGGTCGGTGTACCCCTCCACACCACATAATGGATGCCATGGTATGGACCTCACATGACAGCTACAGATATGGAGAAGGACACAGTGACATGTACAACACTGTGACAATGCACTCAAACACATTACCAATGCACAGTGACTGACAACACCACAGAGTACACATATGCTACCCACATAGAGGTTACCACTCCCGGATTTACATATGTAAGTCACACCCATGACAGATGTCCAGCAACCATAGTAACACCTCACACCATCCACAACCTAAATGTCTGCTGTGTGTCGTCCATGCCACTGCACTAGAGTGCACATGTGGAGTTAAAAGTTCCTACCCACAGATAAGACATACCCTGCAATAAACCACACAGTGTTAAGAAGCAAGACTCCCCATGAGTACATGTCACACATACCCCTGCTGAATGTTAGTCAGATAGGTAATATGCCATATGAGTCACCCTGTGTAACTGTGTGACAGCAGCAGGTACCATCACACCACATGTGTCACAATGGTCAGGGTAGCAGAACAGTACGCTGCTGTAGTCCCAGGGGCAATAGCATATTGTATAGTATTGTATTGTAATGTAATGTATTGTGTTGTATTGTATTGGTATGTTGAGGTGCCTGAGTGGAACCACTGCTGCTGTGCGCCAGTGTACAGGTACATATCCTGTAGTCAGGCTAGTGTTACATAGCACTTCTATATGTGTGTTTAGCTCCTGTCAGAGTTTATGTAGCATGCAACTGGGGATACCATCAGGTCCCATTCATGTTATGTATTCTGCTGTCCTGAGGGTGGCTCTCACCTGGACATCTGTGATGACAGGGAGGTTACAGTCAGCTGGGATAACTATGTCCTATTTTGGGGGGGTGACACCTGCACTGAACCTGTCTGCCACAATGTTGTCAATATCTGTGGTGTCAGTGAAATATGTGTTGTTGTGTACTAACTATGGGCATAGAGGATGGATCCTGACCAGGTTGCTAACATAACTGAAGAAGGCCTTCTGGTTATCTGTAGTGTCCCTCTTGATTTCCCTCTCAAAGTTGCCCATGGATGTTTGTATGATGGAAAATAGATCCTTACTAGTGCTGCTCAGACATGCCCTCCCTTCATGGAATTATGCTCTGTCTTGCAGTAGCTTCCATCTTCTGTAATACAATCTGTCTATGGCTGGGGTCCACCAGAGAGGATGCTGTCCCTTTGTGGAGAGTGTCTTGGTCATATATGGGATTGCATGATCCATGCATTCTCGGAGATGTCTGTAGAAAGCAATGGTGTAGGGGTCAGCATTGTGGGTTGTATCTGCCACTGGTCCAGTGGGCTGAAAGGATACCATGTCACTGTTACAAAGTGTAAAGTTTGTATCTGTAATGTTATGCACTATAGTCGTTTGTGCTGGTGGTGGAGGTGGGATATGTATATCCAGGGCAATCAGTGTGTGGTCAGCTCACAGTAGTTGATGATGTAGGCCATACAGTACCTAGATACAAACCCCCAGAGTGAGGAGGTGCTCTTGACCTGAATCAATGTTCTGACTGCTGGGGTTTGGTAGTATGTCGTATGGAGTGTGCCAGGTACTGTTGCACAGTTGCTGGCTGAGCACTGATACCTGGCCATCTACATGTGTATCCACCAATAGACAGACAGATGCTACATATGTGAGATATGTTGTATCATAACAGTCGAGTAGCATGTGTAGTATGTGTGCCAAATTCTGCTGACATATATTGCTGATATCAGGTTATTTTCTTTCTCAGGTACATGGCCCACCCGCGGAATCCCACCTACTCCACAGCTGAGGATGAGGAGATACACTAGAGCCTGGTGCGGGATTATGCAATACTCTTTTCCCGCACCAGCCAGAATCAGCAGGAGAGGGCTGCACTGTGGCAAGACCTTGTCCGTCGGGTAAATGACATAGGCACGCATAATAGGACATATGAGCAGGTACGACATCACTGCAGTGATTTAATCAGACATGTCCGTCAGCGTGCGTCGGATATCCACAGGCAACAGGTCACCACAGGTGGTGGGGTGGCTACACATCCTCCACTCACCAGACTGGAGGGACTACTCATGAGTGTAGTGGCTTCAGTCCGCCAGCAACAACAACAGCAGCAGACATGCATTATGATGGAGGCTGGAGTCACGCAGCAGCAAGACAGTGAACGTGCAGGTAATATGCCATATGTATAGTTGACTGTTGTGTACACTGGTAGTTAATGCATGTGTGAGGTGTGTCCTTGGTTTGTAGCTGTCACCATAGTATTTAATGTGCAAGTGTGATATCCTCAATATTAGCAGCTGACCTGTGAAAGGCGACTGTTGTACTACTGACCTGTATCATACTCAGTAACAATGGCACAGTTGTGCCCACTGACATTAGTTTCTTCACGTCTGCGGGACCCTCTGGTATAACAGCAATGCAGCCTATCCATGGTGGTGAGTGTGTATTAACAATTCCTGTAATAGTGTTGATAGTAATAGTACTATTTGGCTCACTTAGTAGTGCTCTTTGTATGCATGTAGGTGTGTCTGTGTCTGTGTGTTGATATCACGCATACTGAGTACTGTACAATTGTGTGAAACTGTGTGCATGTGTACATGTGTGCATGTGTGCATGTGTGAACCTGTGCACCTGTGCACCTGTGTGCATGTGTGCACGTGTGCACGTGTGCATGTGTGCAAGTGTGCATGTGTGCATGTGTGCACCTGTGTACATGTGTGCATGTGTGCATGTGTGCACCTGTGCATGTGTGTGCATGTGTGCATGTGTGCATGTGTGCATGTGTGCACCTGTGTACATGTGTGCATGTGTGCATGTGTGCACGTGTGCATGTGTGCATGTGTGCATGTGTGCATGTGTGCACCTGTGCATGTGTGCATGTGTGCATCACTGGTAATGTGTAGACATTGTAAACTGTGTTTCCTGTTTCCCTCCTACAGGTTCTGTTGCTGCTCTGGTGTCATGTAGCAGGGAACCTGAATCAGGTGCCATGGGTACTGATAATGATGACATCTGTGTAATGGCACAGGAAAGTATGCCAGGGTCCGCCATTGGTCAGCCGATTGACAGTACACAGCTGTCGACCCCAGCAATGCGCACAGTTATCCTGCCAATACACCCTTTGTCACCAATGTCCCTAGGTGATGGACAGCATACAGTGGGCATTGACCAGGGTAATGTGGTATCTGTGGCACATGCCTCCCCACACAGCAGCCAAGGGCATGGCCCAGAGATGGTACCACACAGACAGATGTCCAGGGGTTCTCGTGGGAGCATCCGTGGGCGTACTGCCCCTGTCAGACGTGCCCACAGAGGTCTTACAACCTCAGCTATGTTTCGGGCTGTCATGCAGGCACAGTCACGTATGGAACGGTACACCAGACAGGGTCTGAGGGAGCTGACAGCATGTCGCACAGCCATGACTGACAGTATGCGTGACATTGCGGCTGCCATCCGTGATTTCACCGATGTCATAGACAGACGTTGTGGGGACATATTAGACCGGTTCCACAACTACATGTCCATGATCCAGGGCGATGGTGGGCGGTTGAGGCGTCGACGTGGCCGTATGCCAGCAACAGCAGCAGCTGGCAGTCGTCGCGGACAACAACAGGGCCGCGGCCACCCCCGTAGTGCCAGCAGCAGCCCCAGCAATGCTGGGTCTGTGCTGTCATCAGACCGCCCCAGGAGACCACGTGCACCTGGCTCTAGCCAGGCCCGACAGGGATCTGTGTCCAGTCAACGAACACCTGCTTCTGATGACAGTACCCAGTCTGGGTTGGTACTGGATATGGTCCGTAGCACCCCTGCAAGGCACAGGTACCATGTCCGTGGCCAGACACACTGATCTGTATGACCTAGCAGGTACAGTCTGTGGCTGTCCATAAACACCAGTATATGGCAGCCATGAGGTGGAACTGCATGCATCCATACACACATGCGAATTGACAACACCTAGGGCTACCGCATACACGCACGCACTGCATCAACATTGCCCCACCTTCTACTGCTGTCCCTCACCAACACACATACACATACATGTCAATTGGTGGTATCAGTGGCTGACTTAGGCATACCAAGTTCACACCCTGTGCATATGATGAAACTGTGCCACCTCCTGCAATCTGTAACAACTGTGCAGGTACAGGTTAACATGTTGCTGATGCACAGGGTGACCACATAGATGTGTAGTAATAGTATCATGTTGTTAACAGTACTGTGTGCTGAATTAATTGTGGGTATATCACAGCATGCCTGATGCAGTAAGTGTGTGATTGTCATGTCCTGTTGTCTACACCCATGGTAAGTACCATAGTGTATCATCTGCACATGTTGGCATACTGGTGGTAATGATGTCAACAGAAGTCTACATACATAGGTAGCACAGGGGATAAGGTAATGAATGTAGTAATACGCAATGATGGACATGTACATTGCAAGTGGCATGTTGCCCACACTGGACTCTGCAATGCAGATGTCTGAGGATGTTGATATGTGTGCAGTACTACACGACTGGTACAGGACACACAGGAGCACCCTAGCACTGCATGCTCACATCTCATGCCATGCTAGGCAGCCCCAACACACAAAACTAACTGTCACAGGAGGGAGAGTCCCCATATATGTCAGGGATACTGTGGTGGCAGGCCAGGTAGCATACATCCTACTAAGTATGGAACCACTGAGTGAAGGCTCAGTGTCTATTTGACATGTGTATTACTGCAGGTATGAGCACATGGGTTTCCATCCAGTTATTGTACATCCTGACAGTACATGGTCTGTACACTTGTGTGCACTGAGATTGGACCCTAGCCATCTGACCTGTGTATTTACATGTACATGTGCATAGTGCCTGCATATTTGCAGTGTTACCTACTGGAACTGGTACAGCTTGTTTGTTGTACAATGGACTACATGCAGCCCTGTTTACTGTAGCTTTGTTTGCATGCATGTTTGCTTGCAATTACCCTGGAATACTGATCACACCTGCAATGCATAGTTATAGAGCTTCTGTGGACTCCTAGTGCCATCTGCATAGCTTACTATATGTATGTCCATGTCCCACTTGACAGGATGTCACTGTTTGTCCTGTTCACATGTACATTGCCTGTGACACAGTGCATATGACTTACCTGGCATGTGTCCACATGAGCAGTCATATATGCTACTGCTAACTAATCACAGGCACTACACCTTCACATATTCATCTTCTGTTGAACTACCTGCTTCGCTAGGGACGGCCTGCACCTGTCACCCCTGGGCTTTCAGATATTGGCAAAGGCTCTTGCTACCCCCATAGTGCCTATGTTATGCAAGGCTCAAATGACAAACCCACCTTCATAGGTATCACAAGGGATAAGAAACTAAGAGTAATGCTACCCAACGCCAGAAGTCTAAACCTCCAGATGCAAGCACCCAAAACACTCCTTGGCATGGAGAACATCGATATCTGTGCAGTAACAGATGCCTGGGTCAGGGCTACTGAGAGCACACCAGCACTACCAGGTTTAACCTGGTTGATTTCTTTGAAACAGTCACCAAGGCCATTGACGAGGGGAAGGTGGTTCACACAGCCTACCTGGACCTCGCAAAAGCCTTCACAACAATACCCCACTTGGGCATTCTAGATAAGCTCACCAGCTTAAATATAGGCCCCTATGTCACTAGATGAATTGCACAATGGCTCAAGGACAGAACCCACATGGTTAGAATTGCTGGAGCCATGCCAGACTCCAAACCAGTTACGAGTTGTGTCCCACAAGGCTCAGTCCTGGGACCTCTCTTGTTTGGTATATATTTATTGGAGGTACAGGCCAACACGGACGGACTGTGGCTGACCAAATATGCAGATGACTGCGAACTGGCCACCATAATCGACTCTCCAGCCGACACAAGCATCTTCCAAAGGGGCATCATAGAAACAGACAACTTGTGCCAGAGCCATGGCCTTCAGCTGAACAGTGTTTAGAAAGGGGAATGTGCATCCTGTAGTCTGTTCACCTAGTTGCCAAAAGGGACATTGTCCTCACACACACTAACCCCCCTCAGCCAAAAACACACACTTGCCATTTGCAGGATTCAAACCCCTATCTAACTATGTTATGTCATATGAGACAGACACATTAGCAGAGTGTGCTATTCGCATTACTGGGATGTCACCCTTCTCTTGCTGTACTTATAGGGTGCTGACATCATCAGTGTTTAGAAAGGGAAATGTGCATCCTGTAGTCTGTTCTCCTAGTTGCCAAAAGGAACATTTCCCTCACGCACAATTGCACACACACTAACCCCCCTCAGCCAAACACACACACTTGCCATTTGCAGGATTCAAACCCCTACATAACTATATCATGACACTTGAGACGGACGCATTAACGAAGCACGCTATTTGCATTACTGGGAGGTTTTTCTTCTCTTGCTGTACTTATAGGGTGCTGACATCATCAGTGTTTAGAAAGGGAAATGTGCATCCTGTAGTCTGTTCACCTAGTTGCCAAAAGGGACATTGTCCTCACACACACTAACCCCCCTCAGCCAAAAACACACACTTACCATTTGCAGGATTCAAACCCCTATCTGCCTATGTTATGACACTCGAGATGGACACATTAGCAGAGTGTGTTATTCGCATTACTGGGAGGTTTCCCTTCTCTTGCTGTACTTATAGGGTGCTGACATCATCAGTGTTTAGAAAGGGAAATGTGCATCCTGTAGTCTGTTCACCTAGTTGCCAAAAGGGACATTGTCCTCACACACAGTAACCCCCCTCAGCCAAAAACACACACTTGCAGGATTCAAACCCCTACATAACTATATCATGACACTTGAGACGGACGCATTAACAAAGCACGCTATTTGCATTACTGGGAGGTTTTTCTTCTCTTGCTGTACTTATAGGGTGCTGACATCATCAGTGTTTAGAAAGGGAAATGTGCATCCTGTAGTCTGTTCACCTAGTTGCCAAAAGGGACATTGTCCTCACACACACTAACCCCCCTCAGCCAAAAACACACACTTGCCATTTGCATGATTCAAACCCCTATCTGATTATGTTATAATACTCGAGACAGACATATTAGCGGAGTGTGCTATTTGCATTATTGGGATGTTTGCCTTCTCTTGCTGTACTTATAGAGTGCTGACATCATCAGTGTTTAGAAAGGGAATGTGCATCCTGTAGTCTGTTCTCCTAGTTGCCAAAAGGGACATTTCCCTCACACACACTAACCTCCCTCAGCCAAACACACGCACTTGCCAGATTCAAACCCCTACTTAACAACGTTATGACATCTGAGACAAACACATTAGCAGAGCGTGCTATTCACATTAGTGGGAGGTTTCCCTTCTCTTGCTGTACTTATAGGGTGCTGACATCATCAGTGTTTAGAAAGGGAAATGTGCATCCTGTAGTCTGTTCACCTAGTTGCCAAAAGGGACATTGTCCTCACACACACTAACCCCCCTCAGCCAAAAATACACACTTGCTATTTGCAGGATTCAAACCCCTATCTGATTATGTTATGACACTTGAGATGGACACATGAGCGGAGTGTGCTATTCGCATTACTGGGAGGTTTCCCTTCTCTTGCTGTACTTATAGGGTGCTGACATCATCAGTGTTTAGAAAGGGAAATGGGCATCCTGTAGTCTGTTCTCCTAGTTGCCAAAAGGGACATTTCCCTCACACACACACTAACCCCCCTCAGCCAAACACAAACACTTGCCATTTGCAGGATTCAAATCCCTACCTAACTATATTATGACACTTGAGACGGACGCATTAGCAGAGCGCGCTATTCACATTACAGGGGAGGTTTTTCTTCTCCTGCTATACTTATAGAGTGCTGACATCATCGGTGTTTAGAAAGGGGAATGTGCATCCTGTAGTCTGTTCTCCTAGTTGCCAAAAGGGACATTTCCCTCACACACATTAACCCCCTTCAGACAAACGCACACACTTACAGGATTCAAACCCCTACCTAACTTATGACACTTGAGATGGACGCATGACCATTACTGAGAGGTTTCTCATCTCCTGCTGTACTTATAGAGTGCTGACATCATCGGTGTTTAGAAAAAGGAAAGTGCATCCTGTATTCTGTTTTCGCAGTTGCTAGAAGGGTCATTTCTCTCCCACAGACTTACACACACACCAACCCCCCTCAGCATTTAGCAGGATTCAAACCCCTACTTAACTATGTTATGACACTTGTGACAGACGCATTAGCGGAGCGCGCTATTCGCATTACTAGGGGGTTGCTCTTCTCCTGCTATACTTATAGGGTGCTGACATCATCGGTGTTTAGAAAGGGGAATGTGCATCCTGCAGTGTGTTTTCCTAGTTGCCAAAAGGGACATTTTTCTCCCACAGACTTACACACACACCCCCCTCACTCACACACACACTGAGCATTTGCAGGATTCAAACCCCTATCTAACTATGATATGACACTTGTGACGGACGCATTAGCAGGGCATGCTATTCGCGTTACTGGGAAGTTTTTTTTCTCCTGCTGTACTTATAGGGTGCTGACATCATCGGTGTTTAGAAAGGGGAATGTGCATCCTGTGGGGAGGCAGACACCAAGCACACTCTGGCTAAGCTGTCATTCCCTAGGGCAAACAGCCTAGTGTTGACCTCTACACCCATATGTTTAATTGTCAAATGCACATTATTTGTTGCTGATAGACTGTTTGCACATCTTTATTGCCATAGCATTCCCTGTTTGTATGAACAACTTGTGCATCTGTGGAAGATGTTTGCATATGGGAGGGATCCACTATATCATGTATGTCTCTGTAGTCATTTAACTGTGTGCACTGGGCAGACTGATGTAATGTGGTTGGTTCCTGCAATAACGCGTAAAAATACCAGATATGTGTGTCCAACTGCTAAACTGAGATTTGGCCTAAGTGTGTGAGCATGCCCAGTTCAGCCTTCCCATGGCATGTTGTCTGACATATGTCTCATTTATCAAAGTGTGTGAGCATGCCCAGTGTGAGCATTCCATATGTTGGACTCTGCAGCCCACCACATTTGTGGATGAGTGTGAACTTCAACAAATATCACCCGTTTATGGTTGTGTGTTGTGTGTCATGTTGTGTAGTTACTGTACAACTGCTTTGTGTGTGAACACAACAGGATTATAATGTGCCTGCAGTGTTTGCATGGGATACTTTGCATACAGTTGTCAACATCCTTTCACACTGACCTAACACTGTAGTACTGTATAGTGTACTGGTAGTACTTTGACTGTGGTGGACAGTATCCTGGGCTTTAGTGCTATCACTGCTTTACATTTCGATAGTGAGCACAACAGCCTGGTTAGGGGCCAGTTGTGTACATCTGACCATGTTGCATTCTGTTCAGATATGAACTACTTAAACCAGGCTTGTCCAACATTGGTAGTGTATTCCACAACATAGGTGTACATTTGCAAACACTAGCGATGTGCCCTAGTCCATGTCTAATGCTAGTTGGAGAGTGTGTTTGTCCTTCAACACACATTGTAAGTGGAGTTTGCCATGACATATGTCATGGTTAGTATACTGTGCCTCTGTCTACCTGTGACATGACAGTGATACCCAGGATAAAGCTACCATCTCCCATCCACTCATCAAGATTCCTATTGAGGAAGATTGATAAGTGACTCTATGGGTAGCCTGTACTGGGGGTTCACTCATGGGTGGGGGTGGCTTCTGTGTTATGGATCATGCAGTACAGCTTGTCCTATGTAAGTCAGTGCTGGGGTTGAGGTCTCTCATGTGCATAGCTCACTGCCATTCAGATTGTACAAGGTGCAGCATGTTTATTGATACCAGCAACACAGGCAACACATGGCATCTGTGCAAGCTCTTTGATAATCCTGGTGAGGTACTGTTGGGGACTTTACGGTTGATGGAGGAGTCTGCTGAGGTACGTCCCACAGGGGCTATTGTAGTCAATTGTACCGCTGATGACAGATGACTGCAGAGCCACAATGACCTCCCCTTATCTAGATCTGACAACCTTCATGATTAGGTGAGTATATGGTATGTTTCTGTAAACACTACAGCACATGTTTGTCCAATGCAGGATATCTATCACCTTGTGTCCCCAGGTCTCTCATTACATGTTAACTACATAATGGGTTAACACCTATGTGGTAATTGTTGGGCACTTACTGTATATCCACGGGGGTTGACTATACACTTTTCTGCAATTAGCTTGCTGACATGGCTATGGCACCAGTTGTCTGTTTCTACGTGGCCCTTTTGTGGGATGCTTGTGTCAGCTGGTGGATCATATGTGGTGAGCAGTTTGTAGTCCTCTGCAAACATGTTCGGACACAGTCCTTCCATGTTTGCCTGTACCTATGGGACATATATCCCAGACGAGGGAGATCCCAGGACCAAGCCTCGTGGGATGCCAATTATATCTGGTTTGTAGTCTGACATGGCTGCAGCATGTCTGACCATGTCTGTTCTGTCCTTGGTCTGGTTTGCAACCCCTCTACTGACATAGGGGTTTATATTTAAGCTGGTGAGCTTATCTATAATGAACACGTAGGGTATTGTATAGAAGCCTTTGCAAGGTCCAGCTACGCTGTGTGGACCACATTGCCTCATCAATGACCTTAATGACTGTTTCAATTGAGTCAAACATGTTTAGGGGCAGGATCTGCACTTAAGAAAGCCACACTGGGTAGGGTCCGGTGTCAGTAGGTCCCCACTATCTTTATGTCTGTGGTACATGCTGATCCTTTCCATAGCTGTGCAGACCGAGCTTCTCAGGATTCTGGGGTAGTAGTTTTCAGTATCCATTCAGGCAACACCTTTGTTGAGAAGGACCACTGTTGTTGTACACTGCTCTTTGGGTACATATTCTGTGGTAAGGCTGACATTGAGCAGTAGTGTGGTTTGGCATTCCATTCATCTTGGAGTCCATGTTGCACTAAGCCCAGGACACCATCTCATACCATTGCTGCTGTGTGTTTTGCTTTGTAGATGTTGGCTGTTACCTCAGCATCTGCAATGTCAAGGGGCCAGCAGTCTGCTGGGATAGATATTCTGCATTCTGGGGGTTGCACTGCACCTGTCAGGATGTATGTTGGCAATATGTGTGTGTGTTTGTGATATTTGTGTGATTCAAAGCATATCTGTGAATTCCCAACATGGTTCCTACCATCAGTTGTGAAAGCCTTGGGATTATCCTTAGTGTCCTGTACAATTTGTATCTTCATAGGTTCATAGGTTCATACTAGGCTATCCACCGTAGGGCATTTGTTAGCCTAGCCAGAGTGTGTGTGGCTTTTGCCACCCCTTGCTATGTGAATATTATGGCCATTTATGATTTGCTTTGCTGTGCCTCTGTCTGGACATGACACAGTGAAGACCCCCAGTGTAACTCTACAATCATCCATCCACTTGGCAAGATTCCTGTTGAAAAGTGTCAGTGAGGGGCTCTGCCTAACATGGAGTGGAATTCTGGTCCAGGGTGGGGAGCCTCTGGATTATGTATCTGTCCCACCAGCACATCCTATTTCATTATTTGTTGAGGTTGACATCTCTCACTCTCACAGCTCTGATGGCTTTGAGTTTTCTGGGGTGGAGCATGTCCATTACTCCTGTGTTGGGCATGGCCTTCTACAACAGGCATGCAATGCCTCTGTGTAGGCAGTATGTGACTGCATTCAGCTGGGGTGTCTACAGCCAGGCAGCATATGACATATATTTGAGACCCTTTATCCTCTTGGTGAGGTACCTTTGAAGTCTTTCTAACTGCTGCAGGTGTCAGGTAAGGTACATCCCATATGAGGCATTGTACTAGATTATGGGTGTGATAAGAGAACAGTATAGGGGCACAATGACCTCTGTTGATGTAGATGTGAATCCTTTCCTGATACGGTGTCAAATGTAGACAGTCTTCCTAGCCACATTGGCAATGTGGGTGTCACATAACAGGTTACTGTCCACTTGTGTCCCTAGGTCCCTGGTTATTCCTTCCATACATAATGGTTTACCACCTATGTGGTAATTTGTGGTACCTTGTTTGGTATTTGGTGGGACATTCATACTGTCCAGTGTCTTCAGGACGACTGAGTGGGGTTCCTGTGTGTGAGAGTGTGGTCTGTAGCATGCTACAGACTGTACAGCAGTCTTGCCTACAGTTAGTTGCACATGGGTGGACTCCAATGCCTTGTGCATTGTCAGTTACCTGGACGTATGGGTGTCTGTGCTGAATATGGATACTCACCCTCCTTTTATGTTTTGTTCCAGGTTTTGGGGCCATGACACATGATATGTGGTATAACCTGGTAGTGCTGGTGTGCTGTCATGAGGCTTGCAGCAGGTTTCTGTCACTGCACAGACATCGATGTTCTCCATACTGGGGATGGCCTTGGGAGCATGCATATTGGGGTTTACACATCTGGAATTGGTCAGCATTACCCTTATGTTTCTTTCCACTTATGTTTTCTAGGGTGGTGGGTCAGTCTTTTCAGCCTTGCCTACAAAAGGCTCTATGGAGGTGGCAAAGCCCTTATCCAATACCCAGACGCCCAGGGGTAACAGGTGCAAGCCATCATAAGAACAGCTGTGTGGCTTGTCAAGCATGACATCCCAAGCAGACAGACATTGGATCCCCTTGGTATGACACCAGTAAGTATGCCACTTGCTATGACTGATCATTCCGTGTTTGTACTGTGGCATTATTCTTGGTAAGGGTAGGATGCTGCAAACGGTGAGTGTCATACCGGCCTGGACTACATAATCAGAGAGCTCATCTATGTCTCTTTTCATGTAGTCTAGGGAGGTACATCTCAGGTCATTCATGCCAGCATGGACTATGACTGCATCATATTTCTACTTGCTTTGGAGTGGCCTGCATACTTCTGTTATGTGGCGTATTGTGGCAGCCTACAGGCAGCTTACTGTACCCTTTCCCTTGTTCAGTCTGGTGTGCGGGACAGCAGTGTGTCTGACTATGGAGTCACCTATTACAACTGTATCAGGCATGTTGTTTCTCCTTCTGGCCTGTGACTGTTTGGCACACCAGCTTTGTGTACTATGTGTTGCATGTGCTATGTTTGGAGGTTGTTTGATTGGGTGTCTGCTTTAGAGGCCTCTGTTGGTGTGCTGTGTTTGTAATTTGTGCCTCCGGGAATGTTTTTCTGTGTTTATGTGTTTGGTTTGCAGTTGTGATAGGTCTATGTGGTACTGTGTTTGTGGTGTGTGTGGTTACCTTCTCCTCCTGGCTAGTTTTGGGAGTACTGAGTTGAGGGAGCTCAGCCTCCAGTTTGGATAGATGGTTGCATCTCTCACATATATTTGTATTTCTTGGGTGGAGTTGGGGGTTGTCTGTGTGCTTGGGGTAGGTGTAACATTGCCTCAGGATTCACAGATTCAACTTGTTGTGGCTGGCCTTAGTGGATTGTATGTGTGGACAGATTTTATTGCCATACTACTGATCAGTGATTACTTCATTGTTTATGTTTGCTCTATCATGTAGTAGCTTCCTCATTCTCTTGCATGGTTTGGTTATGGCTGGTGTCCACCATGCCAGATTCCTGCGTGTATGGCATTGTGTCTTGTTTTAATTTAGGATTGCATAATCCAAGCATTCCTGGCAGTGTTCATGGAATGGCTGTATTACAGGTTCTGAGGTGTGGCCCATATTTTGCACCTGCACAGGGCCTTTAATGGATTCCACATCAGTTTGGAGGAGTGCAAATATTGCTTAACACATGTTTTCCACTGTGTTTTCTGGCCAGGGACTGTGGTCAGGATTTGTATATCCAGTGTGATTACTCTATGGTCTGGATTTACCAGTGAGCAATACACTTCTCATCTTGCCATCCAGTACCCATGTTGCTGATTATCACATCCAGTATGCTTACCCCTCTTGTGGGAGTGGTACGTTGCTCCTGGGCCTTTTGGTTTATGGATTCTATGAACTTTTGTCCTACACTGTTGGAGCTAGTATAATGCTCCCAGTCTATGTCTGGGTATTTTCAGTCACCCAATATAATGTGGTTTGGAGGACTTGATATATTCATGTATTCCAGCATAGGCCAGGTGCAGTTCCTGGTGTTGGGACAGTAGTCTGTAGCAGGCTATAAACTGGGGGGCAGTTTTAGCCACTGTTACTTGACCATGGCTAGTCCATGCTGCTTTTTGTTGTGGTACCAACATGGGGGTGTGGTTATCCTTGACAATTCTTGCTAGTCACCCTCCTTTTGTAGCTTGTTCCATGTTTTGAGTCTGTACAGCACAGTATGAGGTGTACCCTGGTAGTGTTAGGGTGCTGTTGTGAGCCTTGACTCAGTTTTCTGTTACAGCGCAGATATCAACATTCTCCATACTGGGTGAGTTTAGACTGCATGCATCTTGCTGTTTTGACTTATCCCTTATCTTATTCTTATCCCTTCTGATACCTATGGAGATGGGTTTGTGTTTTGAGCCTTACCTATTCAGGACACACTGTGGGTAACAACAGCCTTTGCCAGTATCCATATGGCCTGCACTGATAGGTGCACGCCAGTCCTAGCAGGTGGTGCATCATGTCATGCTCAGCATGTCATCCCAGACTGGCACATGTTGGATCCCCTTTGACTAACTGCGATACTTCAGTCAATTATTGCACTTGATCATCTCATTGTCATGTTGTGGCATGATGCTTGGTGAGGGTAGGATGTTAGTCAGGGTCCTCAGGTGTGCATATAGTACATGGTGTTACATTACTTAACACATAGCATTCATGCCTCAGGTGGTGCTGCAGGGCTGCCTCTGTCGGATGCGTATATTACACTTCCCTGTACATGTTTGAGAGCAGGTTGTGTCATGTTGGGCATCCCTGTTTCTATATGAGTGAGTCAGAGAGGGGTATCATTCCCAGGGTTCCTACTGAGCCAGTGTATGTGCTACGCTTTGCCTCTTTGCCAAGGCCAGGGCATACTGGGCACGCCTCCTTCTGCCTACTGGGGCAGGCTCAGGTTGTTCCTCCTCCGAGTCACGCTCTGCCTGTGATGGCCTTGGCAATGGTGGGGGGCTGTTTGGCCCGGCCCTATGCTGGTCCTGCTGCAGCTGTTTTTGCAAGATCATATTATGTAGCATAGCACATACCATGACAATTTGGGTACATGTAGTTGGTGTGTACTGCAAGGCTCCACCAGATGTGTCCAGACACCGGAACAGTGACTTGAGCAGCCCAAACACACGCTCTATTACATTACGTGTTTGTGCGTGTGCCTCATTATGGTGTTCCTGCTCAGGTGTGTGTGCATTTCTGATGGGTGTCATCAGCCACGTCTCCAGTGCATAACCTGCATCCCCCACTAGGTGTCCATGCGGGATGTCCCCATTGGCAAATGTCTGGTACAGCTGCGTCAAATGCCAGATGTGGGAATCATGGTAGCTCCCAGGACAGTCAGCACACACATTCATTATTATGCCCTGGGCATCACACACGACCTGGCAGATGATGGAGGGGAAGCCCTTGTGGTTGATGTATGCCCTACTCTGCTCACCGGCTGGTGCTTTGATGCGTATGTGCGTGCAGTCTATTGCACCCACTACTTCAGGGTATTCCGCTATTTGCTGGAAGAGATGCATATTGATGGCCAATACCTCACGGGCATTGGGGAAATATACATGATCACCGACATGTGCTGACATGGCATCCAGGAACTGGTGCAGTACCCTGGAGGCTGATGCCTGTGATATCCCCATCATATCACCAGTTGGTCTCTGAAATGTACCTGTTGCTAGTATTCTTAGGCCAACACATACCTTGGTTTCCACTGGGATGGGTTCCCCTCTGTTGGTTCTGCGTGTGAGGCGTGGCCTGCACAGCTCCACTATTTGCTGCTGGAGGTCTCTGTCCACTCTATAGCGCTCTACTATCTCCAGCTCATGTAACCCGTGGTAGGTGAGCCTGGGCCTGTACACTCTTCTCCATCTCCTCACTGTGGGTTGTCTGGCACCATCTGCATTGTCACCACCCTCAGCAAGTCGCCTATGTCTCATTATGACAGCTATGGCAGCCCCTAACATTTCTGCTCTGAGTTCAGCTTTTTCAGTTTTCACTTCTGATAACTTAACTCCTGTCTTGCAGTGTCTCTTGAGAGAAACATCCTGCACTGCTGTTTGCAGAGTTTTAAGTGCTGGGCTAGACTACTATTCTGCCTGTGTAATTGCCTGCATCTAATTGTTTTCACCTGCTAGCTCCAGCAGTATTCCCTGCTAGCTTCCTACTAAATCTGTTGCTTCCTTTTTCCTTTCTGTTTCCTCAGGGTGGAGCCATGTGTAAACCAGCAGAAACATGCTCACAGTGGCTTACACGCGCGCACACATACTTACATGGTTTAGAATCTGCTTATTCAGATTAAAACACGTGCACGCCCGCGCAAACAGTGTTAAACATCTCCCAACACGCTCCCACATGCTCAGTCTGCCTTACACACGCTCGCGCTCTGCCTTACTCGCTCTTCATGGTGCGCACACGTGCGCATACACATTCAGCAAGAAACTTTGGTGTAGGCAACAGTGTACACCTTCCATTTCTTGACTTTCTCATGCTTAGTTAGTGGCACACCTCTTTCCATGATATCTGTCTGACATCTGTCATGTAAATCTGACCTCCAATGAACTGCATTTCTGTCTACCATTCCCCCCTGTGATGTCACCTATCTCCTACTCTGTTCCTCCCCCTTCTGTAACTCTTACACTACTCAGACTGTGCTCATTTGCTATGTGACAGTGGAATTCAGTATCCTTACACTCATTTGCATCAGATTGCCTACTAATGCTTAGTTACATGTCTTAGACTCAGCTTCCCCCCTTAGCAACCACTACACGGTGGCCATGTTGGTTTTTGTCTGCTGGTCCCTGCATTGACATTCCATGTATTGCATAAAACCTACATTTGTAGGTTTAAAACTTTCGTTTTTATGTTCTATACAGCACAGCCCGTTTGCGTGGGGCTGCGCTGGGTTTAAACATCGGCAATCGCCGAAAAAAAAAATTATATTTTTAATATATTTGCATCAGGTTACTTTGCCAATGGCCACATATTTGGCCATTGGCATGCTGCCTGACACATATGCACCCTTTATTTGGAGCTGACATGTCTCCATTGCAGTTTTTGCAGAAAAGTACTCAGTTGTCAACTGAGTACATTTCAGCTAAAACGGCTCTTACACGGGCTGTTCTGGGCTTCCTGGATCGCTAATCATCCTCATTTGCATGCTATTCGGCTGCAAGTGAGGTGATTAGCTTATCCACGCCCACTCCGTGTAAGAGCCATTTTAGCTTGCCTCTTACATGGACTTTGGGCTGTTCCTGGATCGCGAAGGCTGCATGGAATCTTACACTACTCTTAGACTCCGTGCAAGCCTTCGTGAATCCTGCCCTATGGATATATATATATATATATATATATATATATATATACATGTATGTATAGATATATATATATATATATATATGTATATATATATATATATATGTATATGTATATATATATATATATATATATATATATATATATATATATATATATATATATATATATATATATATATATATATATATATATATATATATATATATATATATATATATATATATATATATATATATATATATATATATATATATATATATATGTATATATATATATATATATATATATATATATATATATATATATATATATATATATATATATATATATATATATATATATATATATATATATATATATATATATATATATATATGTATATATATGTATATATATATATATATATATATATATATATATATATATATATATATATATATATATATATATATATATATATATATATATATATATATATATATATATATATGTATATGTATATATATATATATATATATATATATATATATATATATATATATATATATATATATATATATGTATATATATATATATATATATATATATATATATATATATATATATATATATATATATATATATATATATATATATATATATATATATATATGTATATATATATATATATATATATATATATATATATATATATATATATATATATATATATATATATATATATATATGTGTATATATGTATATATATATATATGTATATATATATATATATATATATATATATATATATATATATATATATGTGTGTAGATAGATATTTATCCCCATCTACCATCAAACTGCTGAGGTTATCTGTATTATCTGTATGTACACATCACAGCAGTTGTCCAAAGGAAGCAGACCAAGGCTGCAATAATACATAATCTACTCACCACACACCCCTGTGCCTGCAGAATGTCACGTTATAGACAAACACATGTGAGCAGGTGTTGGAATGTACAATGGTTTTAACACATGCCTTGGACAGGCCATATTGTCCCTGGCCAAATGTTTGCCTATCTAACTGCAACCAGACACTTATGTCCATACTGGTAACTGTATACATATATCAGGGATATTAACAGGTATCCCACTCCTAGGGCAATAGATACAATAACAGTACCAAGCAATACCACTCTGCAGGCCACACATGTTGTCCAACACAAGGCTACTTTGAGTACTCCACAAGTACTGTACCTGCAATGACATATACAACAAGCGTAATGTGTGGCACATGCAATAAGTACTATAAGTTCTAGTCTGTAATAGTAGATAAGAATGGGTTCTAATGTCACAGCAGTCAACTCTGTGTGTGTGTGTGTGTGTGTGTCTGTGTAAATATATCCCTTTGCAGCACTATGGATATGCCAATAGGGGCTATCTCTGTGCAATGGTTATTTTATGGCCCAGTGAGTAGCTGCTGGCCTCTACAGTGCCCTCCTCTAAAAGGCCTGCTGATGTCATCCACCTTAAGAGTGCTGGCAGACAATCTAACATCAGATAAACTCTGTGGTGTATGCCGTAAATATTTTGAGCTATAGTGTGTAATAGGAGGTAGGTAGGGCTTCTTATATCACATCAGTCAACTGTGTGTGTGTGTGTGTATGTGCAAATGTATCCCCTTGTAGCACTACAGACATGCCCATATGGGCTGTCTCTGTACAATGATTATGCATTTTATGGTCCTGTGAGTAGCTGCTGGCCTCTACAGTACCCTCCTCTACAAGGCATGCTGATGTCATCCACCTTAAGAGCATTGGCAGACAGTCTAATATCAGATAAACTCTGTGGTGCATGTGATAAGTACTGTGAGCTATAGTGTTTGATAGTAGATAGGTAGGGGTTTTAATCTCACATCAACGAACTCTGTGTACGTGTGTGTGTGTGTGTGTGTGTGTGTGTGTGTGTGTGTGTGTGTGTGTGTGTGTGTGTGTGTGTGTATGTGTGTTTGTAAATATACCCACTTGTAGCACATGCCAATATTGGCTATCTGTGTGCAATAGCTATGCATTTTATGGCCCTGTGTCTAGCTGTTGTCCCTGAATTGCCTACCTCTACATAATCATAAGTGATATCTGCCACCTGTCTGACCTGGACACAGGATATTTGTAGAAGTGTTGATTCCATCACCACACCTTCTAGATAAGTACATTCACAAAACCACATGACACGTAGCAAGGATAGCAGACCTTATCACAAAGTATGAGTTCATGATTATGGTGACGGCACCCATTGTCCCTGATATACTGTTCTAGAGATATGCACCTAGGGATCCATGCACATATACTGCCGTACCTTGCTGATGTTATACTTCTGCTGTGCTACCATGCTATCCTGCACCTTTGTATTGCTGCCATGTGTCCATGCTTTATCCCCTCAGAATCCTGGAACAGAAACATACACAGGTCTGTGACACAACTTTCATGGGAAAACAATAGTGCACTACACAAGTACATATCAAGTAATGTAGACAACCTGTGCATCAGATACATAGTAGCATTTCCCTGCATTGATGGCATGAATGGCAGGGATGTGGCACAGGTATCATCACATACACAGGGTCTGCTTTGTGGGTGCTAGAGCCCTAGGCTCTGCCAAACAGCTGACAGCATAAGTCAGGAAGGGGTGCAGGTTAGATGCTTCATGGAGAGGTGCAGTGTGTGTCTGTTGGTGACATACATGTGACAGAGGTGTTTGAGTGTGTGTGCATACACAGTCAAGTCCAGTTCTAGCCCGACACATGTGTAAGTTGAACAGCTGTGGACTTTACATAGTAGAATGGACAGTTCACCATCTCTGGCCATGAACACAGGAACTGGCTACCCAAGGTCAGATGCAGTGCTAGTACCTGATGGTGACTGCTGACTGCTGGGGCTGTATCCCCCATGGGACCACCCATGACCATGTGCTCATGGCCTGCCACATCATGGTGTTGACAGCAAACTTCTCTGTAGAGCTGGAGATACTGCCACTATGGTTGAGTGACTGTGTATGGCCATGTGGATGGTGTTGCTGACCTACGTCCACCTGTCTGACACTCAACTCCAACCAGATGTTCCAGGACAGACAATATGTGGTCTAAAACAGACACTGACTCAGCCCACCATCTGTCCACTGCATCAGTGAACTGATCCAGGGTGTCCCCAATGCGGTAGAGGCAATCTCGGATGTCAGGCTGTGCTGAGTCCATAACTCTAAGCATCCATCTAGTGTTACATTCAGAACATGCCTGTGCCTCCATGATGGCCCGAAATGTGAGCTGAGTGACCCATGATGTGATACCTGCAACAGGTGGTGGATGAACAGCAGTCCTCCTATGAGCACCCCTGTCAATCCACCTGTGTGGGACCTCACCAGCTCTCTGGCAGTGGCCAGTGTCTACACTCAATGACGCTATGGTTGCCACACTGTCCTGTTCAATGTTTCCACCCTCTGGACTGCCCAGTATCTGTGACATCTGGGGACTGGGTATGTGTGGGCATGACTGTGTGCAGTGACAATGGGGGCAGAAGAGGGTTGTCAAACTCTGGGATAGATTAAGCCCCCAACAACCCCACCTTTGCCTCACTATGGCCAGCATCATAATCAAAGTCAGATGAGACATTGACATCAGGTTGTGAAGGGGGCATACTCCACCCCCCAGTCACCTGTGAAACCAAGACAAAAGCAGTACATTACTACCTGCACTTGTATGCAAGATAATCCACACAGACGCATACAAATGAGGATCCATAACTCCATTTCCAGTCTCACATCTTCTCATCTCTGCTCCCATGCACAACAGCCAACCTCGCAACAACATACACAGACAAGTCAAGCCCTTTATACCATGCACGTCAGCCACATCCAGGTAAAGTTGCCACTATACTCTGCCTGTAATGTACGTCATATAACAGTATATGTGATAGAACTATACATAAAACACAGTATACCTATCTTGAGAATGATATGCCAGTACTAGTGTCACTGCCTCAGGTATGGACCCTCTCCCTTTTACATTTGAACAGGCATCTTGAAGTAATTACCTCATGTATATCAGGCTGTGTAGCCACTAAGTACAAATGTGTCGATGGCCATTCAAATATGCACCTGTGATTACCCAGTCTATGAACCATTGTTAACTGTTCCAGAATGGAATATACAAATATACTGATGTGGCTAAACATAACATTTGTACATAAGGCAATATGGTAGCCCTTAACTTTCATAGGGTAGATATGATCCGTAAAAAACGGTATAACACTTAACAGATACAGGACCACGGACTTGGGCCACACCTGATGGACCTATGAAAAGGTGAGGGAGAGGAATTGTCTGCACCACCTAATGTTGTAGCACTACAAGATAATATGTGCATATATCCACATGTAAATTAGCTACTGTGATACTGGCTGAATTGCTGACATTCTGAGTATGTGAGCACAACTGAACATAAACACCAACATCCTCCCAATGCAGATAGACCTGACACACATGTACAGGTATGTACAGCCTGCCACAATGACTGAGACAGTATTATACTGGTGAACACATTACACTTACCTGGATGCTCCTCTGCTGTGGACACTGTGGCACTCAGCTCCATGACATATGGTCTGATGGATGCCTGGGAGCTGTCACATGTTCCTAGGTTCACAGGACCTCCACCAGTAGTGGCACGAACCCTAGCAACAAAAGCTGCCCTTCATTGTGCAGCATTCAGCATGTCTGTGGCCTTCCTGCTCATAGGTCCTGTCCTGTCAGTCAATCTGATTGACATCCTGCACAAGGTCTGCCCACAATGCTGCCCACTGTTCCCGATTATGCCTCTGACTGGACAACAAGATCTGATATTGCTGTCTTAGTTCATTCACTATTATGCCATTCGCTGCATCTGAGAAGGGGGAATGTCTTCTATGGTACATGGTTCCTGAAAGACAACAGAAGGGAACACATTACAGGACCAGATAGATGGACATCCACTATGTACAGATCTAGCATACCCATAATGGCCTGCACTATCCACTGCTTCCTCACACGTCATACGCCACAGTCTAGCAGCACACTACCTGTATGGATACCAACAAGATAGTAGCAATACTGGGGTATGTCCCTGTGTGCCATGACAGATTCTGCTGTATGTTTTTACACACAGCACTGTAGTCTACTGTGGTGTGTCCCCTATGGGCAAACATCCACTATGTCATACAGCCACTGCCTGACAAATAGCTATGTGCTATTACAACCACTATATGGGGACAGTCCAGCAACACCAGTGTGCCACAATGACAGAAACCAATGCAAACCTGTTGTAGTTAGTATATCTTTCCTGTAGGCATCATACCTCTCAACTATAAAGATGTCTGCAGAATCTCAAGATGTTTCCTCATAGTTTTGATCACTTCCACACACATTGTGGATGTCTGACAAAAGGTTGCCAATCATTGATGGTTGATGTCAGAAAACAAAGACAGACATCTAAGTTTAAGATGTCATACCCTTCAGAATACAGTTATGTTACTGTGATATCTGTTATTCTATTCACTTTCTTACTTTGTATGAGGAATAGTTACAGTGTCCCTAATTTTGTCCCTTTGTCCCTCTAATAATTACAACTTTGTTCAGATAGCTTTCTGTAACGGGTTCACAGCTATGTCGTCATAGCACTCAGCCAGACTGGAAACAATGTAAACAGTATCATGGACATAGCCAGTACATCAAGGACAATCAGGGACACATATAAAATGTTAGAACTATTTATGTGAGACGATGACAGAATGAGAGGTGGTGAGTTAGTGTACATCAACTGATGTTACAGATGTATACGCTCTTACTTATTGTCACTATGTTTTATGTGTAATTCACTAGCTTCCCTACAACAGGCAACCATTGTAGGAGGGAATAATGGGGACAGAGCTAAGATGTGAGTGGAAATCAAGGAAATTTGAGAAGCATGCATGTAGGTGTAGGACAGCAGAGTATTAATGACATGTCATCACCATAGATCTAAGACAGACTTACTGCTGTAATCCTCATTCCTCATACCTCCATCCTTCCATATGTGTCCTGTTATATGGAGAAATCTATTGCATACCTGTTTAAGTGCAACACTCTTTTGTTGAACGTTGCTGCTGGTAATCTTTTGAATATATGCTCTCTGTGTGAGGTAAGTCACATACAGACTTGTTCCCCATAACCAGCTGCTTGCCTTTTTAAGGTACTGTTCATTAGCAGGTAATTGCCTCTGCACCAATATGTAGCTCTGAAATGGCAATTGCAGCAAAAACAGCTGAATTTCCCTATCATTAGCCAATGACATGCCACCACAATGCAATATATAAGGTCTTCATGTAGACCTTGGCCTCTTTCTTAGCAGTTAAGATAGACATTACTGAGATGTGGAGACTACGGGATCACAAAGGGTAGGTACCAGGACTGTCAACTGTAGAGATTTATGTAGTATGTCCACAGTTTCATCTCATATGTGTGGTCAGTGTCCCATGACATTGTGGTCATCTGGCAATTCACCGGCAAACATTGTGAGTTGAGGTCAGTAATGGAAGACACATATTTGAGTGTCAAACTTCATACCTTTCTGAATATGCATGCTAATGCAATAGATGTTATTGTATCAACTTACTATCAATACAGGAGCAAACGGTAAAACATGTCCCAATCTCTCAACCTGTGTCCCCCATTAAGTATGCCTGTGTCAGGATTCCTTGTGCTATGGGGCTGGAAAGTTTAGTAGGTCTGTAGTAGCTACCTTTACATACAGATGTGTGTGTGCTACAGGCTGCAGCTACAGCTGCAGCCTAGAACACATATGGAGGAATGTGAACACATTGGAGGACAACAAGCTGTACATGCAACTGTGGCAGCCCTGTCATTATGGCAGAGACAGGGTAAGGTTACCCTTTACATTCAAATTGAGGCATGTTATTAAGGTACATCTGTTATGCAACAGTGCCAATAACACAGTAGTAGATGTCATATAGTTATACTATAGAGATATATGTAGTGTGTCCTCACCTGCAGGCCTTTGACTTGCAAAACTGCATTGTTCACTAATTAGTAGTAACCTGTGCAGAAAAAAGTTTGCATGACTCAGTCATTTATTGCTGAATCCACTATAATGCAATTACACAGCAACACATGTCTGGATTTGAACCCAGGACTGTGTGTGGCAAAATGTACTGCATGGAAGGCATTTAACAGACTGAGATACTGAGTCACTGCTACAGCAGATGTATTTGCAAGGTATATGTGCAGGCATACAGGCTATGACACACATTGTCTGTATCCAGCATTATGTGCATGGCTTTCTATGTCTGTAGTTCTGCACCAGGGTCCAAGTTGAACATGTTCTTTGCCATTCCTGCCTTAGCAGGTGTCTTTTAACATGTTGCTGATACAAGGGCACATTTACGTGCTATCACAGGCCTCACTTACATCTATTTTTTTGTCTTTGGCTGTCTAGTGGTGTATTACTGTACCAGAGTCCAGGAAACACTCCCATTTTTCTCATTAATTTTTAATTCCAGTTTGCACTGTGCAGCATGGTGTGCAGCTCCACATGTCTAATGACTGTAAGTTGCAATCACTATGTTTTGATGCAAACACCTGTTTTAATTAATATCTCTGTGGTGTGGTGGGTGAATGGAGTGTGCTGCAGGTGTCATGGGCTTGAGTTCGAAACATGGCATAGATATTTATTTTGTACATGTGACCTACAATGTTAAAAACACATATACTCATTAGAGCTCTATTTAGCTGAGCTAAGTGAAGCTGCATGATGCGGTGTGCCTCATAGCTCCATACTAAAAAAATACAAGGAAAAGAAAAAAAGGAGAGATAGGAAAGTGGTAAAATGGGGGCAAGCAGAGGGGAAAACATAGTGAAAGGCAGATAGGGATGTGTAGGAAAGAACCACAGCTATCCATTTCTTGTACAGCAACAGCTGTGCACTTTGCCAGATTTTGTAGATGAATTTCAACTCTCAAACTCCAAAGAGAGGGGTGAGGACAACATAACTGCATTGTCAAGACAACTGGGCCAAATGACTTGTGACCAGTGGATATGTGCGCAAAATGGAGAGTGATGTATGGGGCGATATATCATTTTGTGGGACAGGTGCCCATTATTTTTTTTATTAAGGCTAGAGTGGAATGTTGGGGAAGGGACTTAGGTACATGTGGGGAGGTATAATGGGTAGGAGAGGATGCAGTTGCAGACAGACAAGACAGGAGCAGTGTGTAACACATGAGGTGGGTGAACACTTTGGATGAGGGGTGTTGTGGAATCCAAGTTGCACATTCCTGCAGACATTAGCAGTGGAGTCATGTCCCCACCCATGGTACTGCTGATACTGCTCCTTCACTGCCCCAAGGGTAGCTGTGCCGGAAGCTGGGTGACAGGGCAAGGCTGCCCAACCAGGTTGGCCAGCATACCCTCAATCCAGCTCAGGTGGGGTACATAGCTGTGATGAACAATTCTGTGTACCATGGCTGGCAATGTCCCCAATGCCACTGATCCCAGGTGGTGGCCGGGCCCCATCCCTTGAGGTGGTCCTATCTGATGCCGCAAGTGGTGCAGGGGCACCAGAGGGGGCATCACTGGTCTGGGCTCCAGATGTGCTAGGACCTGGTGCCATGGCCAATTGAGGCAAGGTAGGTGGATCACTCAGAAATGGCCTACCCTGATGTGTTGTAGTAATGGAGGTATAGCAAGTATAGGTTAGTTGTGAACAAATCATTGTTAGTGATAACAGCATGGCAGAACATAGAAAATAACCCAATTACATACCAATGCATGTTATGTGAAACACAACAGTAAATAACAAAACAGTCAATATGTTAACAGCATGCCTGCAAGAGTGTAAGAATTACAGCATAACATCAACAAAATAGGTAAGGTATGTTAATATGCAATTATTATAAAACAAAACAATAATAAAACACATGTCCCAAAATACAGTTAATGTAACAACAGATGTCAATAGTAAACCATAACCAATGAATAACAATAAGAAATAAATGAAGATTAATGTTGGAAAGAGAGAAAAACAGTTTATCAGTAATATTTCTGGTTATTTCTTTGATAACACTACTACTATCTACTCTATGGGTCTGTATTTTGTTTATGTGTACAGTAACTACAAATCTCCTATAGCTGATGTAGCATGTACATTCCTCTCAAGCTATTTACATGGGACACTATGGGCCAAGCAGTAACAACTGTGGTACACAACTACATAGAACACTTGCAACTCAGGTGGACCTATATAACTACCAAGGTGTTCTGTGGGCTGATTTGATGATACTATGCAATCTAGGTAATCATTTCCATGCTAATCTTGTGTTAGATGTATTAAGCACTATTAATTACATAACGTGGAATTGTGACACTTGAGAGCCATATATGTGTACAGTATAGACACTAAACAGCTGTCATGCCTTGGTTAGCAGGCATGGGAATAGAACCCAATAGCAGTGACTGCAGGGGACATCTGCATAGAATGCATTAATTGACTGCAGCAACTTTTAACAGACACTCTAGGCATACAGCCATACTGGGATTACACATTTTATTTCTGACTGAACAGTGATGATGAACACATTCTTGCTAACAGTTTTAACAGTCTGTGGCATCTAAACACAGAAATATCTACTCATAATATGGGCTACTTCACCCATTTATCTGTAGCTACTGTGGAGAGAGAATGTGTGAGCATTACATGACTGCTACTGCAATATTTACTGGTAGATACCACTGGATTTGAACCCTAGACTGTGTGTGGCAAAATGAACTGTATGCAGAGCATTTAAGAAACTGAGCTAGTGAGTCACTGCTGATTTCTAACTGAATAATGTTTGCCTAGAGCTCGCCTAGAACCATAATATGACCTAGTAGTACTACTACCACCACTACTACTGTTATACTACACTGTACTGACAGTAGAACTCACATGCATGAAATACAGGCCCAACACAGACAGTAGGTAAGCTACATTTCAGTATCATATCTATGAAGTCAACAAACAATATCAGCTCATGGAGTGGGCTACCTCACCCATATTCCTTTATTACCTGAGCTCTGTGGATGGCAGAGCATTATGTGACCAATACCGGCCTAGAGACAGCCTTGAACAGCACTTATATGAGTTAACCAATACAATTTGCAGCCATTAGATTTGCATTCTACAGCTATTACAGTGTTAGACTTGTCTGCAGCACCTTACCTTACAGCCTCAATGCATACAGCTCTACTGCAATGGTTATGGCAACACAATCCTGATGTACACCTTTTCCCTAGGTGTTATTGGTATTGTTTCATGATTTTATTGCACTACAGCTGGCATTTTTCATTCATTGCAATATAGCTCTAATTCCACACTTATTGCACTACAAACCTTATTGTATATGCTTTATTGCAGTTGATGCTTTACTCTCACTTACTTATTTCACTACAGTTAGCATAATGCATCCATACTCACCACACTCACAGCACAACATGGCCAAGTGTCTGTTGTGTGACTCGACATTGCAAGCTCTCTCAGCTACAGCTGTTGGGAGAGACAAATACCATTACACATACCGACTTTGTAGACATTCAGATTGCATATTGTTAAAATAGAGGTACAATTACTTACATACTTGTGGGGTGTACCCTGCCCAAGCTTCTTGGATCCAGGTTTCCAAGAGTCATCTCTTTCATCATTTCAGGTTGTCATGGTGGTTACGACACTACTCATCTGTGCTGGGAATACCAGTAATACTGGTGAGTACTCTGGCCAGCCAGTCCCAGGCCTCCACCTTACACTCTGAGCCCCAGAAACCTCCCTGCAGCAGCTGGTCATCATGTTTTTTAACTAGGAGTCCAACCATGACCCGAGACTCAAGAATGCCCCAACTTTGTGCCTGAAAGCATGCACCTTCACCAACACCAGCCACAGTAAATGTCAGAGAAAGAACTCTAATGGATTCTGCTGTACTCCTGTCTATTGGGCTTAATATAGGCTGTATTCCTGCCCTTACACATCACTAGGCTATATTCAAAAAGGCACCACATCGCTTAGCACTGCCCAAACCAGTGCAGCTAAGCTGAGAAATGGGAAAACTCACAGAACCGTAGTCTTAGCAGAGCATAGCAGCATGCAAACCAGCTAAGCAGAGCTGAGCAGTGCACAAACACTGGCAGCCATTACCATGTTTATGCAGTGCTTAGCAGGTCTAAGCACAGTAGAGCTGAGCTTAGCAGAGCACAGCGGGCCCATCTTTTATAACAAAAATGAATAATATGTATATCAAAATGAAATACATATTTTCCTCTGGATGTATTCAAACCCTAGACCTACTGCACATGAAGTCATAACTCTACCCATTTAGTTATGGGAACATTAAGAACTCCAGTATACAGTCACATATATCACTGAGCTATCTATAAGCAGTACTGAGCAACGCACTGCTGAAACACACCTTTAAATATATAATTAATTACATCCATTTTCTATTTTTATATGTCTGGCAGGTGTCTGCTATCTTATATGTGAGCACAGCTTGGCATTGCTGAGCTCTGCACCATGCAGACATGCTTTTTTTATTTTTTAATTAAGATAAAAGAAAGGAAAAGAAAAACAACCCTAAAAATAACACGAAGGATAGTGCAGTGAGTGTCATACTCATCTGCAGCCACTGTTAGCACTACACCTCTCCCTATCATGTTCCTCAGCTCTCCCTCAGCAATGCTCCATCATTAATATGCATGGGGTGCTGCTGAGGAGGAGCCATGCCACGGACATGGATACATTCTGTGTAGGCTCTACATGGTGCCTACATGGATTTTATTATATCCAGGGGAATGTTTTCTTTGTCTAACCTTTCTTATTTATTACCAGTTCTCTCTTTTATTGTCAATGGCAGGGCCAGCTGTTGCAAAATATTGAAGTAACAGATCCAACAAAATGTTGGCATTTATATTATTCTGGGTGACTAATTCTCCTTGAAATACATTTGCTTACATTTTCAGCATCTCTTTAAGAGACCTCAACTCATTCAATAATCTTTGAGTAAAAGACATATTTCCATTTTAACACCATTGTCTGTACTCAGTTCCTCCCAAGCAAATCAGTTTCTAAAGTCTCCTTTCTACAAAATAACAGACAAGTAGTTTTTACTTGTTATAATAGCTGTAGCTGTAAAACAACCCTATACTGAAAAATCTCTCAGGTATTTAAGTGTAATTGTAACTTGTAACAATTTTTAGGAAACATTTTTTTTTTATATTTTCGGTACTGTTGCCCTCCATATCAATCACCATTTCAACTTCATTTTCCAAAGAATGGTGTAAAAGCTGTTGCATTTCTTGAGTGCATTGATATACCTAAATGATGCATTAGTTGCTGTGAAAACATGAGTAAACATCTCAATATATTATAGAAAGAGCTTTAAAGATAGCAAAAGATGGTGATCTGACAGAAATACAAAACTAAGTTGTCTTTTTTTTCAGCAGCAAATGAGCATAAACAGATTTTACCTTTATTGTTTCACATCAAAACTCTGAAAAATGTATTTTTTATATAAACATATTCCTTGCTTTTCACAAAAAATTATCATTTTACATCTTTCTTCTAAAATTATGGCCTTTTGCTTTCTGATAGGTAACATTTTCTCAGGCATCACATACAATATTTCTTATAAAAGATGATAACAAAACCTTTAACCTTATTATTTTACTTTATTTCTATTTCAGAAATATCCTTAGGAACAGGGAAGACATGCTTCATTCATGCAGTGTTCTATATATACCTGCCAGCTGCAGACTTTCTCTGTGCTACTTTGAATGCTGTTAGAACTACTCATTTCAATCAGAAAACAGCTCTCTCTGATAAGTTAATTGAAAATACCCCTAATGAATCTATACCTTACTGCTTCATTTGCACTTAATTCACTACACTCTCTTTCAACTTAGCCTATGCTGCACTATTATTTCACTGGTATTCTGGTTTCATTTATTGCATTTTTCCACTATTGTGGATAACTTGGATTGGAATATATCTTCACCAATTCATATATTTGCTTGTAGCTTTCATCTTTAGGTTTCATTAGCTGAAGGGACCAACGTAGATAGTAATCTCTCCTTTGATCATCATGTTTTCAAAGTGGTTAGAAAGACCTTCTATATAGCCTACCTTATCACGAAAGGATTCGCATCTAGGTCAAGAGAGGTCATTGTGCCCCTCTACTCATCACTCATCAGGCCCATAATTGAATACAATGCCCCTTTTGGGATGTACCTTACCCGACACCTGCAGCAACTGGAGAGATACCAAAAGTACCTCACCAAGAGGATCATGGGCTACAAACAGATGTCCTATGCAGCTCGACTAAAGAAACTCCAGCTCTACTCAGTTGCTTACCGCCTACTCAGAGGCGATCTATGCCTGATGTACAAAGCCATGTCAAACCCAAAATTAATGGACATGCTCCACCTCAAAAAATCCAAGTCCCTTAGAGCTACACGCTCCAGGGACCTAAACCTCAGCACAAAAATAAATAGGACATGCTGAAGGGACAGATTCATTTCCCAGAGGCTCTCCTCACTCTGGAATAGAATCCCAATTCATGTTAGACATAGCCCCTCGCTGACCCTCTTCAAGTGAAATTTGGACGCGTGGATGGGAAATCGCAAATTCACCCCTGGGATCTCTCCTGTGTCCCTGCTAGACAGAGGCACAGTAAACTAATCTTAAAAGGGTACCTTCTGTGACCTACTTTACAGAGGCACAGTAGGCTAATCTAATAGGGAGGCAGAAGCCAAATACACTCTAGCTAGGCTTATAAATGCCCTAGGGCAGATAGCCTAGTATCTACCTATGAACCTATGAAGCAATTTCATAGACAGATCACACATGGAAATATCCATCTGACAGAGTAGTGTCAATACTTATTTATCTTCAGGAATGCCTTTGTTGTGAAATTTTCAGTTCTCTCTGTCTGTGCACCTTTATTATAAAGCTATAGTTAAGCTAATTTCACTAATTCTCCACAGCTGAGACACCTTAGAACAGAATGAATAATTTTGTAGGTGAGTACTAGGCTAACTGCCCTGAAGGACCATTCTAAACCTATCGAATGACATGAGGTCAGAATCAAACCCTGTACCTTGTGTCTACGAGGTAAACATCTTAACAATTATAAATACGAAGATAAAGACTGCCAGCACCCACTAGGTAAAACCTCTGTGGTATAAAGTAAATAAATGTACAAAAGAGTATATATACACCCCCGGAGGTAAGACACAGCTGCAAATCGATGAAAACAGGAACAAAACCAGTCGATCAAAAAAGTAGAAAATCCATTATTTATTTCAACATAGAACAAGGTAAGCGCTTACATTAACTTAGTCTTCAGTGACACACACTCACACACACACATGTATGTATGCATATATCTATGTGTATATATATATATATATATATATATATATATATATATATATATATATATAGATATATATATACATATACATGGGTTATTCACTGAAAGCACATTTCACTGAAAGTTATATATGGCCTTTTCCCCACTGTTGTGCAAACCTAGAGTTAGTATATATAGTAAGAGGAGGTGGGGTGTGTAGACCCCCACCTCTTTTAAATATTTTGAACTATATACATGGATACTTGCAATTCCAATAAATTACTCTTTTCTGAACTTAATATATATCCAAAATATTTGGGAGGCTATGCTCCTACACCCCCCGATGTGGGGGGTGGTGCCCTCCACACCCCCCTTACTATATATACTAACTCCAGGGTCACACAACAGTGGAGAAAAGGCCATATATAACTTTCAGTGAAATGTGTTTCAGTGAATTGAGTTTTCAGTGAATTGAGCTTTCAGTATTTTGTGCACAGTCATTTGACTTTCAGTGAAATGTGCTTTCAGTGAATAGTCCTAGAACCATATATATGAAAGGCAAGTTTCAAAGAGGCACAATGCAGAACCAGACTACTACAAATTCACAATAATGAATGTAAAGCATAATTCGGTAGTCTGAGTTCAGTATTGGGAATGGAGATCGCAGTACAGTGAGGAGCAGGGAATTTACCCTGTTCCTCACTGTAGTGCAATCTTGGAGTTGGTATGTATAATTTCCAGGGGGTGTGGGGTACAGGGGGGCTCAGATTAAAAAAATCTTCAAAATATTTAGTAGATTTGAATTTGGTATTCTGAGTGTAAGGACCAGTAAGTAGTACAATATTTACATACATTCTTGTACATTTCGATATGGGTGTACTACAGTACTAGTTATATATCCTTTTAGATTTACAGATATGATATAATTTGAATATTTAGTAAATATTGACATAGAACATATACACTATTATACAACAAAGAATTTTTTACATAACGAAATTAACATATGGTGTATAATGGGTATAGTGTTGAAACATGTTGGTATGCATACTTTTTTCACAGTCTTAGTTACTAAGGGTAAATTAATTAAATTTAAATAGTACAACATTTAAGAATAGAACAGGACTGTTGTATGCATTTTTAAAGAAAATGTTTTTTTGGAACGGGTAGGGGGGTTAATTGTGGTTGTATCTTTTTAAATAGAATTGATAGAGTGTAATTGTTTAATTGGTTTTAATTTGTTAGTATATATATAGGCAGTACCTTTTCACCAATCTGATGAAGTCATTTCCTTGGGACGAAACCTAGGTTATTGGTGAATTTGGTGCTACTGTGTTGGAGTGTTCATTGTTCAGTGCGTCTGGATTAAACCTGTTTTTTACCATCTTTGGCACCTTGTACTTGTGCTTCCTTTTTTATTGAAGACATTACATCCATTCTAAGGATTTGGTACAGGGGGGCTTTCCCCCCTGCAAAACAATAAAAAACTTGTCCTACTGATGTGAAAGTCTAATGTTAAGTTACGCTGAATAGCTTGGGTGACTGATGTCACCTAAAGCTATTTTGCATTAAGTTGAATGCAGACATCCTTTTACTTGCCTTACAGTGCTCTAGATACTGCCAGTACTAATTGTCAGTCAAATGAACTGTCAGTCAAATGAAGTGTCAGTCATTTTGTCTGACTAAAATGTTTTTTCAGTCAAATGAGCTTTCAGTCAAATGAAGGTAACCCATATATATATATATATATATATATATATATAGATAGCTAGATAGATACATACATACGTAAAGAAAAAAGGTATCAGTCATTTGAAATGTACACCAAACTCTCCACCAGAATGTCTGGCATCAGCAGGTGTCCTCATACAAATTACAGGACACCTACAAACTCTTGAGTTCTAAAAATAAAAAAGAAAGGTACAAAAGATGCTGGATGTGAAATGTGTTTTTGCTAATGGATCAGAGATTTACAGAAACTCTGATAATGCAGTAGGAACTATGAATATATGAAAATTACTTACAAAAGTCGGCTCCATCCCTTCACAAACACCTGCTGCATGCCTACCCCTTAAATGATTCCAGGTATAAGCAAAACAAAATGGTAGGATTTATGGAGAACCTCTCATTTGACAACATGGAATGTGGCTCCTCATGGCTGCAGTCTTGCTTCATAAAGGGGAGAAAATGTTAATGGCAATGGGGAACAGCTCTGATGGGTATTAGGGCAAGTGCAGAGGAGAAAATACAAAACTGTTTAATATGAGGAGCTTTTGGCAAAGCTCCTCATATTAAACAGTTTTGTATTTTCTCCTCTGATGGGTATTAGGGCAAGTGCAGAGGAGAAAATACAAAACTGTTTAATATGAGGAGCTTTGCCAAAAGGATGTATAGAAGAGATACATAAACATTAAGAAAAAGAGATATGCAAGAACAGCAGGAAGCCATTTGTATACACACAAAGTAAAATGTTCAGGGGCAAGAAAGGGAAATATTCTTTGCAGTCATAGTGGAGAATAACTGGAACATTTTTCAAGTACAGATGGCTGTATCAAAAATATTACAATAATTCAAAAATGCATGTAGCAAACATACTGTGTGATCTATTGCTTATTCAGATGGAATAAAAGTGGGCAAACTGTTCTATCCAGGGGCTTTCCTTGCTTGATACCTTTGTCCTTGTTTCTGTACTGATGTGTTAAGACCAGGGGCTTTCCTTGTTTGATACCTTTGTCCTTGTTTCTGTACTGATGTGTTAAGACCAGGGGCTTTCCTTGTTTGATACCTTTGTCCTTGTTTCTGTACTGATGTGTTAAGACAAGGGGATTTCCTTGTTTGATACCTTTGTCCTTGTTTCTGTACTGATGTGTTAAGACCAGGGGCTTTCCTTGTTTGATACCTTTGTCCTTGTTTCTGTACTGATGTGTTAAGACCAGGGGATTTCCTTGTTTGATACCTTTGTCCTTGTTTCTGTACTGATGTGTTAAGACCAGGGGCTTTCCTTGTTTGATACCTTTGTCCTTGTTTCTGTACTGATGTGTTAAGACCAGGGGATTTCCTTGTTTTGATACCTTTGTCCTTGTTTCTGTACTGATGTGTTAAGACCAGGGGCTTTCCTTGTTTGATACCTTTGTCCTTGTTTCTGTATTGATGTGTTAAGACCAGGGGCTTTCCTTGTTTGATACCTTTGTCCTTGTTTCTGTACTGATGTGTTAAGACCAGGGGCTTTCCTTGTTTGATACCTTTGTCCTTGTTTCTGTACTGATGTGTTAAGACCAGGGGCTTTCCTTGTTTGATACCTTTGTCCTTGTTTCTGTACTGATGTGTTAAGACCAGGGGATTTCCTTGTTTGATACCTTTGTCCTTGTTTCTGTACTGATGTGTTAAGACCAGGGGCTTTCCTTGTTTGATACCTTTGTCCTTGTTTCTGTACTGATGTGTTAAGACCAGGGGATTTCCTTGTTTTGATACCTTTGTCCTTGTTTCTGTACTGATGTGTTAAGACCAGGGGCTTTCCTTGTTTGATACCTTTGTCCTTGTTTCTGTACTGATGTGTTAAGACCAGGGGCTTTCCTTGTTTGATACCTTTGTCCTTGTTTCTGTATTGATGTGTTAAGACCAGGGGATTTCCTTGTTTGATACCTTTGTCCTTGTTTCTGTATTGATGTGTTAAGACCAGGGGATTTCCTTGTTTGATACCTTTGTCCTTGTTTCTGTACTGATGTGTTAAGATTACGTATTTTGAAAGCATGACAACAAAAATCATCCTGCACACTGAAGTGGCGACTGAAGTGAAGCTCTTATAGTCTCTTGTTTTCACTGAGGCTGCTACCACAGACTCAATATCACATTCCTGTGGATTCAGTAAACTCTGTGTAAGTTTCTCATAAAGCCTACATGGAGTTTATATGTTTGCATGATGAGCAGTAGAGCTAATTTATCCTGTCTCCCTATCCAAAATCCTGGAAAAGTGGATCCGTACTTGGTTACTCAAACAGATTCTTGACAACAACCTCCTAACTCCCACCCAACATGGCTTTAGATCACACCATAGTACAGCCACTGCACTACTCTCTTTCACCCAAACAGCTGAAGCCCATGATGATAACATGCTCATCTCTTGTTAATTCCTCGATCTGTCTAAGGCCTTTGATACTGTCTCCCATTCCAAACTTCTAACTAAACTCTCTGACCTTCATCTCTCTACCTCCTCTGCTAACTGGTTTTCTAGCTACCTTTCTGTCAGGCAGCAATCCATTTGCTGGAAAACTGTCCTCTCCCCTTTCCTCCCAGTAAACACTGGCATCCCTCAAGCTCTCAAGAATCTATCCTTGGCCTCCTCTTGTTCAATATTTTCACTGTCTGCTACTAACCTCTCAACACTTCTACATTATGCCAATGATTCCACTCTCATCACCTCTGCCCACAGCATTCCTGAACTTCTAGCTCTCACTCAACACACCTTCTCCTATATCAAAACCTGGCTTTCTGATAATCAACTCATACTAAAGTAAAAAAAAAAAACTAAACTCCTTCTCTTCCTTCATAAAACACTTGCTCTGCACAAACACTCTTTTTCTATCACCTCCCTCAACAACACCACTATCAAACCTGAACCCCATACCAAACTACATGGAGTAATCATTGATGATGAACTAAAATTTGATATACATATCCAACAATGTATAAAAAAAACATCAGAAACTTGGTCTTCTCTATTGCTACCAAATATTTCTTACACCTTCCTCCAAACCCTCCCTAGCTCAGTCACTCCTTCTACCCTGTCTTCCTTACACTGCCCCTGTCCTTGCTAATGTTCAAACATCTCTTCTCTCAGAACTAGAGCAAATTTATAACAAAATAGTCAGATTTGCCTCTAATTTTCCAAACAAATCCCATAACTGCTTCACCCTTAAGATACTCCAATGGCCAGAATTCCCTAAACAACTGCTTCTTTCTCAACTACATATTGCACACTCTGTCCTGAATGATCACTCCTTCTGCTCCCCCATCTCTAATTTACTGTCCTACTATAACCCCCAACACCACCTCCGTACTACCAGCAAACACTTCCTTCAAATATACAAACCCAATAAAAACATTGGAAATTCCCTTTACTCCATAGCCCATGCTTGGAACTTACTCCCTGTCAATATGAGAAGGACTCCTCAAAAATACCTGCTCAAACAAGAACTTAAACTTTATCTACAAAAGACATGGTCCTGCCCTTGTCAACCCCCCACTTGACTTATTCTCGCTTCTTATCTACATAATTTCTTTTTCTTCATATACCCTGCACCTTCTATTACTTTTCCCTCTTTTTCCTATTTTTAAATCCACCAAAAAATAATAATAATAATTGGTTCTCGTATTACAATTGACTCTCTGTGCATTGGAATGACCTCGTATGTGGTATTCCACTGAATTTCATACTCTGTTTTTTTTAATATGTTTTATAGATTTGTTACTTGTTAATAGAATTATGTTATGTCATGCTATTACTTGCTAGTAGACTTATGTTATCTGTTGATTATATCTTTGTAACTTTTGTAATAATTGTTAATTTTCTGGAGCTTTTCTCCTTGGGTCTCCACTGAAAATAAGCCCCTGGATTAACTGGACTAACCCAGTTAACAAATGTCAATAAATAAATAAATAATTGTATATGCATGCCACACATCGTGTTTAAATGTAAGCAAGTGAGGTTCCATGGCCTGCAACAGTGTTGCTGTACAGGAAACCATGTAAAGCAACTCAGGCAGCAGCAGACATGTAAGCCTCTTTACCGATGGGCAAACTAGGTATGTGTGTTTGCAAAGAATGCCACAGTGATTACCAGGGTTATTAATAAAGCAATGTGTATAGTTCCAACATATTATATGAAAATGTATACAGTGCAGCATATTGTGGAAATGTATTTATGGCATACTGAACAAAAGTTGTGGAAATAATGCATAAGGGTACATAGGCTGCATTATAAATAAACAGTCAGGGGAAGTGTGTGTATTGATTTGGGACACACAGATGAATTGTAGGAATGAACACAGGGAAAGAGGAAAGGTGAAACATGATAATGTACAGCAGATGAAGGCATGTCAATGAAACCAGTTGTAGCATGAACACTAATCACATATTGACATGATACAGTATGGACTGCACAGTGACTGTATATCATCTGACTGACACACAGAGTGACATAACAATGGAGAAGATTCTTTGTGATATAAGCATCTTGATATGAACAATGGAGAGGACATCTATCAGAGATGGTATATAGAAAAGGGATTAGGTGCATATTGTGAAGCTGTGCAAAATAACTTGCCTGAATATGACTGTAATGTCAGCAGAGGTCTCAGCCAAGTGGGACACATAGTAACAGGCTCATGGACAACAGTAGACAAAAGCACGCAAAATGGTGGATAATATCAGAATAATGCCACCAGTAATCCCATGTCTCTGACATAACATATGTGATTGTTAGTGATCATAGATGGTTCTGCAAAGACACACTTGTACAACTATTATGAGTTGTCGGCAATCTATGAAGGGAATCAAGCACACCATCCTGAAACTTTAATGTCTGCTGGAGGTGTTAGGAAGGACACTGCTATACCCATATGTGAGATTATGATCAATCCATGCTAGTTGACAGGTGTGCATGGCATACATATGGCACAATCCACACTGTCACAAATGTAACCCATGCCATCAATGTTGTCAGTCAGCTATGTATGTACTTTGTGCATCACAGGAATGTGTATAACACATGCATCTGATATAACACCTTGATGGAGGCTACGCACCATCAGACACTAATGTCTATGCAACAAAATGAATACGTAGGTATGGCCAATAAGATTTGTGAGAGCTCACTGTGGCAAATGTGGTACACTTGCGTAATGCACACCTGGAAGATGTGTTTTAAGGTTCATGAAAAATGGTGCATTGTACCCAGTCATCGGTGTCCTGCACGTACTTAAAAGTTATGTTACATACATGGGAGTAGTCATCACTGTGGACACATGCTGGTGGATGTTCTGTATAGCATCTACCTGAGTACATGGGTAAAATACCACTTGGTCTGCTCATAGCGGTGTGCTGTCTGCATTATCATTAGGTTGTGCATTTGCTTTTATAATGTAATGAATCCCCCCATGATTTTTGCTCATCTCATGTGTCTTCATGACTGTGGCAGCAATCTTTTGTGTATATTGATACTGTCTGTATTATACTAATATCTCACTTGGATTTAATGACTGTACACACAATCTGCAGTCCTCCATAAAGCTGTTTGGACAAAGGATATGTATGTCATTCTTGATGTCTGTGACTTAAATAATGAACATGAAAGGGCCTAGCACACATCCCTGATGTATGGACCTGATTACTAGACTCTACATACAGGTCACTTTATACACATCAACATATTTATATATCACATATGTGATCCAGTGGTCTACCCACTTGGTGATATAGGGGTTTATGGCCACCTGTGAGAGTGTTGCAGTAATACCTCAGTGTGGATTTGAGTGAAATGCCTTGGCCTGGTCAGGTTCTGCAGGGTGATAGTGTTGTGATCATGCATATCCTTGTTGACCTTCTTGAGGACATTTAAGAGATATAACAGACATGTATGTAGCCTGAGCAAATCACACATGTCTTTTGCACATAGTTGGGATATTACCAGTGTCCATTTAGAAAAGATCCATGATGACATGTTGGTCTACCTCACAAATGAGGAGAATCAGGACGTGCCTATTCATGCATGCATCAGGTGATGTCCCCTCCAGTCAGATGGATGCATGTTGATGTACACCCTTCTACAAGAACATATTCTGTCTGGAGACTGTGTTAAAGTATAGATCCAACCGTGTCTGGTAGATCCATGTTTTCAGTCACACTGTAGGCAGTCTATGATATTGTTGTGTGCTATTAGCCATACAGAGCACACAAATGTGCTGCTATACATAGCATAAAACCTGAGTAATGTTTGCATGCATGCTTTGCCTGATGGACACTGGCGACAGGGGAGTAACAAGTAGCAAAACTGTCGGCTAGCAGATTGCCTATTTCTTCCAGTAGGGTATGTCTGGTGGTATCCACATGCACATCTCTGATTAGTTATGTATTCCACTTAACATTTCAAATGTATTGGAATACATGATGTTTGAAAAGACCTACAAATACAACTGTGGCCATTCATCACATTCCGCACACTGGAAGTAAGCACACAGTTAGACAACTGTACCAATGTGATGTACTTACATCAATTGCACAACATATGCCTGTATGTGTTTCATGAGCAAGTTGTGTTTGAGCAGCCTGATGCCATATCAGGACACATTACAGATCAGTTGTTTGTGGTTCATCCAGAACATTTCCTAAAACAAATGTTAATAGCCACACAATGGTGTTGCTGACCCCCTCAATGATTCTTGGTCATAACAACATAACTGCACATACAATGAATTACACAAGGTTGCAATTGTATCAAAACATGTGATACATTGGTTGCGTATATCACAGCATAAAACATGTGTATGAGACAAGACTTATGTGACAATGTAATCAATATGAATTTATAATGATGTGTGTCACAGAGCACTGAATGATGGTATATAGACACTTGCACACCTATGCCATACTGCAATTGTCACTGTGATTGCGGAATGTGAACTGATTTAAATGTCGATCTGCTCCACTGCAACACATGTCCCAATACGCCAAATATGTACATACAAGTGTATCATACCATGTCACTCACATCACTCAAAACAAGTACTGTTATGACTCTGTCATAGTTCATGTTGGGGTGAATCATATGAGATGTACCTCTTTGGACTATATGAAAAGACACATGACTGAACTCTCAGATCATGTGTCCCAGGCAGGTATGTCCATAGCCCTAAAGAGCATTTTATCATCACCCAGGTTGATGCCACAAAATAAACAAAAAAAGATCAACTTCAACAATTGGCTTAGCTTCTGATGTCAATCCAGGGGAGATTCAGTATCTCTCAGCCTGGGATGACATGGTCCATAGGCCACACTGCTTTGCTAGAGATGGTCTGTACCTGTGTCCTCTAGGCTGTTGGATACTGTCAAATACGCTTGCCTCCCCTATAGTGCCTTTTTTAGGCAATATCAAAGCAACAAAAGTTTTGACTTAACTAAATCCACTGGAGATAAACTCAAGGTTCTGCTGCTTAATGCTAGGAGACTATAAATACGAAGCTGCACTGGAGAAAATTGCCAACCTGCTAGCTGACAGATTTGATACAAACTTCACTCCCCTGGCCCCACCAGCCATACCCCGAAGCATACTTGACACCAATCCTCTGCCTAGTATTTCTAGACATCAGGTAATATCTGCCCTCTCCAAGGCTAAAACGCAGCCTCAGTGGTACCAGATAACATTTTAGGTTGCTTACTAAGCAATCATAAACAGAACCTAGTGGACCCACTTAGCTTCCTCTTTAAACATGGCCTGAGAACTAGCTTTGCTCTAGCAAAGTGGTAAATAGCAACAGTAATCCCTTTGCTTAAAGGGGAGCCATCAACCAACCCTGGGAGCTATAGACCCATAAGTCTAGCAAGTCTCATCTGCAAGGTCATGGAAAAAGCATCATGGTCCTTATCAATTAGGACATAGTGACCTTCAAACTCTAGATCCAACCCAATTTGGCTTCATTCAGGGTATAGCATACTTATCAAACCTAGGAGACATCTTTGAGAAAGTCACCAAAGCCCTGGTTGAATGTAAGATGATGCATACCACCTATCTTGATCTGACCAAGCTTTTGACACAATTGTCCACTCAGGTATCATTGAAAAACTCTCCCAGTTGGGGATTAACTCTTACATCAAATAGTACAACCTCTGCGTGTGAGGCAGCTGCAGAGTCCCAAAGAGCAAAGTATTCAAACAAAAAGAAAACAGGACCAGCATACAAGGCACCTTGAAAATAAATTTATTGATTGAGGTTCTTGAAAAACAGACCGGTTTCGGTAAATATTTAACAAAGCCTTCTTCAGTGTTTAAAAAAACAACAAAAAAGAACCTGTATTTAAATACTCAAGTGAGTCATGTGCTTAATTACATATGCTCATTCAGACCTGGCTTAAAGAGCCCACCAAGTTTAATGATCCATTTTTTCTCCATTGAATTTAATAAATTATGCCAACCTGATTTGTTATGCCTGGATCATTATTGATAAAATTAGAAATTAGTTCTTTTTTGTTGTTTTTTTAAACACTGCAGAAGGCTTTGTTAAATATTTGCCGAAACCGGTCTGTTTTTCAAGAACCTCAATCAATAAATTTATTTTCAAGGTGCCATGTATGCTGGTCCTGTTTTCTTTTTGTTTGATTAACTCTTACATCACTAGATGGGTAGCCAATTAGCTCATCGACAGAACACATACTGTCAAGGTTGGTGAGCCAACCTCTATCAGAAGAGCCATAACCAGTGGCATACCACAAGGATCTGTGCTGAATCCTTTACAGTTTGGAATCTATTTCTTGGAAGTCTAAGCTAAAGTAGATAGCCTTTGGCTTACCAAGTTTGTTGATGATTGCAAATTGGGTGCAATCATTGGATCCCTCAATGATATTAACATATTACAGGAGGGGCTAACACAGTCAAATAATTGGTGCCAAAGCCACAGTCTAAAACTAAACCATAAACAGTGCCATTATTAATGCCTTTGGCAATGTGTTCACCACCAAGCTCAAACCCAGTGGTGGAAAACCTGGGAATACAGATAGGCAACAATCTGAATTTTGACCACCTAGTTTCTACATTGGTTAGAAAAGTCTTCTACATTGTGCACTTCATAAGTAATGGCATTGTTCTAGGTCTGAGTAAGTTATAACACCACTGTACTTGCCCCTTATCAGACCATTAATACAGTACAATGCTCCCTTTTGTGTATACCTCTCCACACACCTGTAGAGGCTGGAAAGACTGCAGGAGTTTCTAACCAAGAAAATACAGGGCCTCCAGACTACGCCATGATGTATGTGAATAGACTGAAAGCCTCGCCACTGTACTCTTCATCATATAGGCTGCTGAGAGAGGACTTGTGCCTGACCTACAGGGCAGTATCTGACTATGCCCTAATGGAAATGCTGCACATCCACAACTTTAATGGGACAAGAGTCACTTACTCTAGAGATCTTAACCTAGCCTGTGACATTAACAGAACATGCTTGAGAGACAAATATAGCTGGTGAAATCAGCAGAGTCTGGTGAGAGTAAGATAGTAATTATAGCATCCCACATGCTGATGTAAAATGATCCATCTACTGTCAAACAAGTGAACAAACACACACACAATACCAGTTGACTGCAGTGAGAACAGAACATCTACCTATCTAAGTACACAGAATAGAAAACTCAGTTCTTGACTAAAATGCCAAGGCACAAGTCTGACATTTACACTGCTACAGTACAATTTACAGTGGATGACATCATCACTTGATATTTGAGAAAAGATGTTGGGCGGCTTAAATGAAATGGATGGGATTGTAGTGATGATTGGAGGATACACAGTCAGGCACACAGACACACACACACACACACACACACACACACACACACACACACACACACACACACACACACACACAGCTGCGGTGAGATTAGAAGCCCTACCTCTAAGTACACAAACTAAATAATTCAGCACTTAGTGCAAGTGCCACATCACACATTTTGCTTTCACAAGGCTGCAGGACAATTTATTGTGAATGACATTATCATTGGAGGTTTGAGAGAAGATGTTGGGAGACCTGTCTGAAATGGATAGCTAGTCATATACAGCTGCCAAAATATTAAATGTCTCCATATTACCAGACTGATGAGTGTGCAAAGTGTAGCATTTACTGTTGTGTTTCCAATGTGCAGGTATACCTTAAAAATACAGCTTTGCATACTGTATGCAACAGTTGCCTACATTACTACAAGTATTGGAAAATCTGAATGTGTATTGCCAGTATAAAGATGTCCATGGTATATAAGAAAGCATTTTTAATTATTTCTGGAGTGTAGCTGATATATTTGTGAACAAGTACTGAGAGACTAAGTTTCAAGTGCATAAGTGAAGGTAACAGATGGCTACTGTGTAAATATGTGTGATTTCCTTAAAAATGTCTTCCCTTTGTTTGTGTTTTACACATGCTTCCATGGGGATGAAGACTAAATAGACAGTAAAGATAAGTAATACACACTAATGTGCACTTTCCATAGTGCACCACCAAGCAGCTGGCTTGTGCAATCGATGGTAAAGTGTTTTCACATTTGAGATACACATTTATACTGCTTTCCTCATTTGTGCATTGTTAGGCAATGAACAAACACAAGCCTCTGCTTCATTGAAAAAATTATAGATAGTACTGACTGTACAACACACATGTGCTGCTTCGATATCTCTGAGGCAGCAGGTATAAATGCATTGACAGAGTTCTTTTTTGAGCCCAAATGATGCAGGGTTCTAATCCAGGTGTATCTAATTGTTTTGAATATGTATGTATAATGCAATGACATAATTCGTTATTCTACATTCACTGTGTGCTGCCTTAGCACAGCTTGTTTAAGCAGCATTGGATGGAGGCAACTGCAACACTGAAGAGCTGTTCGACATCTCAGCATTGATGTGTGATGCCAAACACAGCTCAAACACAGAGGACAAAAAGTAAAGGGCTTATTTTTTTTTTACTTGTGTGTGTGTGGTATAATTCTATTTTTGAACAGATTAAAGGTGTTAAAATGGGATAGATAGTAAAGTGGTGAAATGGGGTGCAAGCAAAGGGAAGAACAAAGGGAAAGCAATATAGGAATGTGCAGGAGGGAGGCAGGAATGAGCCATAGCTATCCACTTCTTCAACAGTGTAAAATGAAAATGTGTACAGAATATTAGCTGAATTTGGACATGTTACCGCAACAAAGACAGGAGACCATGCAGAATCATGTTGTATAGACAATTGAAACAAATCAAGTGTGTCATGAAGACACATGTCTGAAGTGGAGAGCTATGTATGGGACAATATTTTTGTGGGATAGTTGCCAATTTTTTTTTACTTCTGTCAGAGAGGAATGTTGGGTAAGGGACATAGGTATTTCTGAGTTGGGTAAGTAGGGTAGGTGAGGAATCAGATGTAAACCAACAGGAGAAAAAAGACAAGACACGGGGATGGTGAGGGACATGACAGGTTAGGGAGGGGACAACAGATGCCCATGCCCATCAAACATGAGGACAGTGAGAATCTAGTCCTCACCTGCATGATTGTCATCACTGTCCCCTTACTCACTTGGCTGTTGGAGTGTGTAATGTCTTTTCCTATAGACCATAAAAGAGACCATCCTCTCCATCCGGCATAGGTGTGCACCAATGGTGCTGTGCACGATTCTACGCACCAAGCCAGATAACTTCTGGTGGGTGTTAAAATCTCCATCTCTGTGAGTACGTCTGGAGGGTACCAGAGTACCCGCTGCCAGGGTAGTGCTACCCGATGTGGAGGGCCTAGGTAGTAAAGGCAGTACTGCCAGGTATGGTCCAGATGTGCTGGGTGTTGATGCAGGAACCAGTGGAGTGGGGGTAAACTAAGCCAGTGGGGTTGGCATACCTTTCTGTACTGTAAAGCATTTTGTCATTTGTCACAGATGGATGACATGGAAATCTTTTGATGACATATAGAAAAAAATAAACAAAGAAAGATAAGGGCTGGGGTAAGTGAAAAAAAAAAGAAGTAATTAGTACCATCATATGTGACATACAATACATTATTACAATAATAAACTATTTTATATTTATCTGTGCTTTTACATTTAAGAATTCTTCTTAATAACTACAAACTCTAAGTTATAATTGCTCTAAGTAATCCTTGCAATGTGTATATGTTGCACATATGCTTGCCCAAATTGTACAGATTAAGTTGTCATCATGGCATTTATGCCACTTCTGTTGAAATTAAATTATGTGATGTTTTAAAGGATTTTGCTTATATTCAGTTGTTACTTGTGGCATCTGAACTCACAGTCTGACTACAGCATTACACTTGACTCCTGCAGCTGGCTTAGACTACATACTGAAGCATGCATGTTTGCTTTTACAGTTATGACATGCATGCTTAATTTGTTACTACTGTACAGTACAGCAATGCTTTAACAAAAATAATAGTTATGTTGTGCTGCATACATACCCCTTGCTTCCCTCAGTCTCTCAAGACACTTGGCATGGACATTTCTATTCACCATAATCTCTTGATTGACTGTGAAATAAAGAGAATAGAACAAGAGAAAAGCGTCATGAATACCAGTCTTGCCTATATGCAGCTTTCTATCTACTATAAATTCTCTACATCAGTAAACTTACACAACTATGGGATGTTAGCAGTCCTGAACTCATTCCGCCATTGGTTGAGTGTATCTCACTTGTACATTTTCAGGTCATTAAATGATGCCTACACTGTTCACCAGTGTGTGGAATGCCAGTTGCACTGGAGATGGCCTTGGCCAGATTATTCCATGTCTCAGACTTGTATTGAGAGCCAGTATAGTCTCCCTGCAGCAGCCTTCAGCTGTGGTGCTTTGCAAGGAGTCCAATGAAGATCCTGGATTCTTTAACACCACATTTCTGTGCCCTAAATTGGGCACCTTCCCTTCTACCACCAAACATGTCTGAACAGGGAAAGCAGCAATAATTGAGTGACTTCTTGTCAATGCATGACATTGTGTTTATTGGTAGTGTGCAAACCCGAACAATGATGCCAACCACATTTGTGCAATGTTAAGAAGAGAGCAACAGTACTAAACAGAGAGTAAAGCCGTTTTTGAAATTGGAAGGGTAATCTAACACTTGGCATTAGTTTGAGGGTTGGTTGCTCTTGTAATAGTTAGGTAACTTAACTTTGCAGACATGCACTGGTGGAATAAATTTTATGACCAGACACATTTTTGTGTGGCTTTATACACTGATAAAGTTATTTTTTCCAATGTGGGATTCAAGCCTATGCATAAAAGGCAAATCATTTTTTCCATATTTGTGTTTTTTCATCCTTGTCACAGAAGAAGGGCTTCCCAGACATGCTCATGAACTATATATAAATACACATGACAGACAGACGGGTTAACCATGTACATGTGTAACCTGACAAAGTCTTGCCCCCGGCTTCACGAAACCTCCGTGTAAGACTTAATATGTCTTACTCGGAGGCTGCAGTTGAACGGAATGACATCAGCGTGCCATGAATATTCACGAGGGCACGCGGACTCAACCGTAAGTCTTACAAAGACCGTGTAAGAAATGTAAGAAAGCAGGGGGCGTGTCGGACTGCCGAGCAGTCTAAATGTCTACACCCCTGCAAGTGTTTCAAAAGTAAAAAAAGCAAACACACAAGAGTGATTCCGCTCAAATGTCCCTGCACCCAACACTACACTCCCTGATATTGTAAACCCCTATCATAGTTCTAAAACGCAAAATATTAAATATATTTTTAAAAAATTCCAAAATAGCTGGCCGTAATTGCGCGTGTGTGCGCGGTTGTGCCCATTGCTTAGCTGCAGTTAGCAATTCAGACATGGAAGAGTATAAGAAAGAATGTTTATGCAAATCACACCAAATAGCAATAGCATAATGGTAGAGCATTCGCACAAAGAAGAGGCATTCACGGTTCGAGTCCCACCACTCCCCATTCGTATTTATGTTTTAAATCAGTATATGAAATAATACCTGACAAATATGTTTAAACATTGCTAAAAAGCAGTGAAATGGCCAATGTATCAGTGAAGAAAATAAATATTTTAAAGGATCCTGATATAAAATTGCCTGCAGTTAAGCAGCGCTTCACCCAGCGCAATAGAGTTGCCCGTAGTTTAATAGCGCTTTACCTAGCGCAATAGAGGTGCCCACAGTTTAACAGCGCTTTACCCAGTGCAATAGAGTTACCAATAGTTTAATGGCGCTTTACCTAGCGCAATGTGTTTGCACAGACGTGTGCGTCGCGCCAATCAGGGCACCGTAGCAAAGTTGCTTAAATGCAGCCAAACCCCCTAGCCTGTCTGGACAGTACGAAAATAAAATGAATGACAAGGTTAGAACCAAGGACTCTGTGCATCAGAAGCAAAGTACAGAACCACTAAGCCATGACAACAAAGGGGAAACATCCACTGTTAACTTTCATATACTTACAAATGATAGTTTAACCATTACTAAGCAGGTCTGCAGTCAGCCGAGAATTTTACAAAATGGCCAATCACAAAAAAGTGCGGGGAAATGCGACATATTTAAGCCCCACAGGCGGGAATACACGCCATAACTGATTGTAGCTCACATCTGCAGTTAGAATGTCTGGTGTCGGAGAGGGAACACGCTTCCAAGCGCAACGTTGGGGCACCAAGGAGTCCAAATACATGGTTTGACTCTTTGTCCACCGTCATGAGACAAGACTCCTGCAGGGCCAGTTCCAAGGGATGGAGTACAAGGCAGAGGCTTGGAACCGGTTAGCTCGTGACCTCACCAGTGCCACAGGCATTCCTCGGACTGGTGAGCAGGTCCGTCACCACCATGCAGACCCGAAGAGACAAAAGCAGGACCGCCTAAACCAGTGGATACAGGAGGCCCATGGGATGCGGGTTGCCCCACAACTGAGTATGTAGCCATGGAATGCAGTATGTAAGAATTGATAATGGAGTATGTATAACGGATAGGTATGTCTCAATATCCCTTCATTTACTTTACAGCTGCAGGTGACTGTGCTATGAATCAGCAAGCCTATGCTGATAGGCTACTATGGCTACACCACCAGGCATTTAGTGATTATTCTGCATGTATTGTTATATAAAATATGGGAGAGAGCATGAAAGTAAGTGTTGTAGTCCAATAATACAGTCATAAAATTGCCTGAATAAGTCCTCTGCATGTACTGTCAGATAAAAACGTCAGAGAGGCAGAAAAAGAGTGTAGTCGCCCATTAAGAAAGGTAACATATGTCTGGAATAATATCTCTGTAGGCACTGTCATATAAAATAAGTGAGTGAGCCTGAAAAAAGAGTGTGCTAACCTATTAATAAAAGTATAATATGTCTTGAACATGTCTACCATATACATCGCTAAAACAAATAAAGAAGTGAGCCTGTGGAAAAGTGTGTAATGTCTTTAATAAAGGTCTAAAAACCCAGAGTGTGTCTGTGTCATAGAGTCTGAAATGTTGTTGTACCCTTGCATTATACAAACAGTACTGTTTGAAAAGGTACTGGCAACCCAGAGTTGTGCAGTCCCATATAAAGTGGGTGATGGAAGTGCTAGTAGCTGTGAAACATATATACAGTACACAACAGTCAGTTACTGGCTGGCATGAATAACTAAAGCTGGCACATGTGTAGCATGTTATATTTTCCCAAAAATGTGAGTGTGTGTCAAGAAATGCAGGGTTCTGTATAAATCGAAGTGAAAATGTCATGTGAAAACATCCCAGATATGTAGATAAAGAAATATAAATGCAATCAAGACATATGTAGCAGTAACATCTGCATTTTGGACAGTTAATATGTCAGATATAGGTTAGGCATATATTGAACTAGCCAAACCTATTACACAACCTAATGTATGGTGGCAAGTGTAATAATACATGTAGTGGATAAACACTTGCAGTCACTAGGAATGTAGTGTAGATGAAAAGGTCATTAAAAGACGTTAACCGAGGTATTTTCTACACCCTACTGTATGTGCATAAACCATGCAATTTTACACCTCAGTGGGTATGTGTAATCTTAAATATTTGTTGGGACATATGTCCTACTGTTCTATAAATATTTGCATTCACGTTGATGCATGTGCCCTGTTTGAAACTACAATCATGGTGGCCTGTTGCTACCAAACATCCCTGCATGCTGTTGGAATAACCACTGTGGTTCAATATATGCATGTGTTATGCTTGCTGTTCAACTGTTGTACCCTTGGTGTGTTGGGTTAATGGGAATATTATTGCATGCTGTTACAACTAATCTGGAATGCTGTTTTGCTTATGTTGTAATTAAACACACCTAATCACAGAACGTATAGGAAGGCTGGTCCCAGCGGACCCACCTGTCCCTCCTCAGACGGCGAGTGCACCTGGCACCAGCAGGTCCGGTGCCCAGCCCGAGCTCCCCTCCTCTGTTGGTCCTGTGCCACCTTCGGGTGGAAGCACTGCAGGGGTTGGGGCTCATCCCCCCATGCAAGCATGGGCGGAGAAGGGCCACCTATCATCCTTTGAAGGGTCCGGGCTGTGGTGCGTAGGGAGATCCAGCGTTCAGTCGCTGATCCCCTACGCCAGCTTGAGGCGAGAGTGGCGCATCTCTCGGGTGAGCTTGTCCATCTGACTCAGCCCCCAGCACAGCCACCCACGGGGCTGTGAAGGTGCAGTGGTGACTGCCCATGGGTGGGGATCTCAGTTCCACTGTTACCATCTGTGGGCTCATGGGCTTGCGATTTCCAAACAACCTTCCCCATCAATTGTGTTCACCCACCCCATGTGTCAAATTCTGCCCCTGTATGCATCATGTTTGTCTTGTCTGTTTACCTCCCCAAATATACCTACATCCCCTACCTCACATTCCACTCTCACATGAAAAAAAAAATAAAAAAAAAAGGGCAATCTGTTCCCACAAAAAAATTATGCCCCATACATAGCTGCCCATTTCGCACACATGTCCGCCGGACATGTAAACTGATAATTATAATTGGCAGTACAACATACTCTGTTGTCCTCACCCCTCTCTCAGGGGTGGAAGGTTGCAAATTTCACACCAAATTATGAACATATGCACAGCTGTTGCTGGTAAAGAAATAGGCAGCTATGGCCCTTCCCTACACCCTTCCTGCACATCCCAGCTTGTTTCCCTACTGTCTTTCCCTCTTTGTGCCCCCTTTTTCACCACTTTCCTATCTCCCCATTTTCTTTTCTTTCAAAGAAATTAGCGCGGGGGTTAGCGGGAGTAAGCACTTTTAAGCAGTAGTTAGCGGGGGTGCACGAGTGTGAGCTTGTGTGCGCTTAGCTAAGCATCGCTAAGCGTCACACAAAGCTGCACAAACCTGCTCACAACTGCTTAAAAGTGCCTTAGTCACTTTGTATGACAGGGCCCTTGTATTGCTCAGCAGCAAAATAAAATACACCTGTCAGTCTCGAACCCCAGACCTTGGGCTCACCAGTCTGCATGAAGTACCACTATACCACAGCAGATACACAATAACTTGGTGCTGAAAGAAATATATCATGCATTACAATGAGTGAATGTAAAGGGAGAATAGGAATGGCATAACACAAATCATGTTCTGTGGTCTTAACCAGCAAGTGTTGTGGAATTGCATGACATGACTGTGAAAAGAGAACCAGCCATGCTAGTAGGGAATAATGTTACAGTAGCACCTTACAAACCCCACACAGTATCAGAGCAGGATAAACACTGGCATATTTGAATAGGTCAGAGGCCAGACCTCCCAACTGTGACTGGTTTACAGGGATGTCCCTCATTTGCAAACAAATGTTAGCTGTGCGCCTCAGACTCCCTGTGAAATGTAGTAACAGTAGGCAGAAAGGTGGGGAATCCCACTTAATGATAAATGTCAATAAGTGAGAGTAGACACTGCTTGCACGTCAGAAAAGGTGTAGTAATACATATGCTCAGAATCCCCCAAAGTCGCAACTGCAAAATATCTGAAATATATCACAGGTGTATCCCACTGATATGTACCTTTCCCTGAGGCTGTTCAAATATATACCTGAGAGTATCTGAGGCCTGAAAGAGTCAGAAACACACAGGCATATCAGCCTGTCTGCTGTTACACACTCTGCAAATAGCTGTAGAATGAATTCCACACGCATGCCCTTATGTAGGAGTACAACACAGAAATATCAAAGGATGCAGCCATGGACTGCTAGCAGCCACCTGTGACAATGCCATTGTTCAGGTGCTGAAAAGAGTGGTGTGGTGCACAGTCAATGAATACTAGGCTAACCTCTGTCTACCATCTGGATATGTCCACAGGTGGGAGCTACTCAGACAGATTGCTAGCCTTTATAAACTTACAGGTACACAGCAACTCTGCATGTTCAGCAAGATAATCATCACACGATAATAAATAATGCACTCTGCAGTTCTGCACCCCTACCCAAAGGTACTTTATACCCATGTAGTCAGGCACAACCAAGGGTGTAGGTAGGCATACACAGTAGTGAAATATGTCCAGTTGTCCTGAGAAAACTGTGCTAATGTCAACACAAACAAACCACAAACTGTTCAGAAGTGAGTAACGTACTAATGACAGTATAGCAGTTCACAAACAGTGCATGTGCCTGATATTCATAATTGGTAGTACAAAATACTTAGTTGTCCTCACCCCTCTCTCAGGGGTGGAAGGTTTCAAATATCCCTCCTAATGTATTGCATATGTACAGCTGTTGCTGGTAAAGAAATGGGCAGCTATGGACCTTCTCCACACCCATCTTGTACATCCCGAGCTGGTTTCCCCACTGTCTTCCCCTCTTTGTGCACCTTTTATCACCACATTCCTATATCCCCATTTACTTTTCTGTCAAAGAAATGAGCGCAGGGGTTAGCAGGAGTGAGCACTTGTAAACACTAGTAAGCGGGTTTGCATCAGTGTGCGCATGTGTGCGCTTAGCTTAGCATTGCTAATATATGATAAGCTAAGCCAAGCTTAGCTTAGTTTTGCTAAAATAAAATAAGCTAAGCTAAGCTTAGCTTAGCATCGCTAAGTGTCACACAAACCCACTTACAACTGCTTAAAAGTGCCTTAGTCACTCTGTATGACAGGGCCCTTGTACTGCTCAGCAGCAAAATAAAATACCCTTGTCAGTCTCAAACCCCACACCTTGGACTCACCAGACTGCATGAGATACCACTAAGCCACAACAAATATACAACAACTTGGTGCTGAAAGAAATATAACATGCATTACAATGAGTGAATGTAAATGGAAAATAGGAAAGCCATAGGAATACATTGCAATAACTACTGTCGTATGCCAGTTAATTCTCTAATTCGAAAAGAAAGTACATACTCCCATGTATCCAGTGTTAGCATTAGGAGGTGTGAGTAAACCTACACACTGAGAAGAGTGTACTGGAAGAAGCAACAATCGGGTTTCAGTACAACATGCATTTCACTGGCTACAACCCAGCTTCAGATATGAGACATATACCAACCTTCTGACTGAGACAAGAGTGTCTACAGCTAACAAGCATGGTCCCCACCTTGCAAAACTGAAAGGGCTATGCCTACCTAACCTATCATTTTATAGCAGTGTCCTGAAATCACAGTGAGAACTGCAATTACCACACAGCAGGCTGCATGCAATTACTAAATGGTGGGCACCAATTGGTGCAGAGGCCATCACATGCACATGTGCAGATACCTAGAAAAGCAGCCTGTATCTGCTGTCCACACATGCAATAATATAATTGCACCAACTGGGAGAGATAGAGAGAGCATGAGCGAGAGAGACAGACAGAGACAGACAGACAGACAGACAGATACAAACAGGCAGTAGGAGACAGACACTGAAAAGAAAGACCAACACACAGAGGAAACCAAAACCAAAACCAAAAAAAAAAAAAAAATCAACACGTACAACAGACGGAGGTGAGGAATACAAAGGTAAGGTATTTAACAGATAAGTATTTTCTGACATCCAAATGATGTGTCTGAAGGGTACTCTACATACTGTGAATCATCCATATGTGGCAGCAGTCTGTATCTATATGTACATGCACATTTGCATAGGGCAAGGGACATACTGCAACTGTTAGTGAAGGCTGGACATATGTATGTTGTTGAAGGCTGCTATGTGCACATATGTATGTAGGTTGTAGTGTGTGGCATTGCAGACAGCAAGCAGTGCCGGTATATATCATGTGGTGATTAAACGCTGTGGTACTGAGCTACAGGCAGTGAGGCCTGCTACAGCTATATGGCCTGAGGACAGCAGAATGCATTCTGCACAACATTGTGCAATAGTATTACATAACCGTATGTCTCACAACTGTTGCATAATTGACATCCCCACCATGAAAGGTGGGCAGTATATGTGCCTATATGTGCAGCTATATGTACAGCAATGGATGTTTAGATGTATGTGTGTGTGTGTGTGTATATATATATATATATATATATATATATATATATATATATATATATATATATATATATATATATATACATATATATATATATATATATGTCTGTATATATATATATATATATATATATATATATATATATATATATATATATATATATATATATATATATATATATATATATATATATATATATATATATATATATATATAGAATTATAGATATATATAGATATATACATATATACATATATAGATAGATATAAATATATTTAGATATATATAGATATATATATATGTATATATATATATATATATATATATATATATATATGTATATATATATATATGGATATATACAGATATATATGGATATATATGGATATATATAGATATATATAGATATATGTAGATATGTATGGATATGCATGGATATGTATAGATATGTATAGATATGTATATATAGGGATAGATATGTATATATGTATGTATATATATATATATATATATATATATATATATATATATATATATATATATATATATATATATATATATATAGAGAGAGAGAGAGGGAGACACAGGGTCATATGTACTGCAACAGGTGCCTGTTGTCCAAGGCATGGACTGAACACCAGTGTTGATACCGCAGTGCCATACCCCATTCCAAAACACTTTCACAGTAACTACCACATAGGTGGTAGCCTGCCCAACACTGAAGGTGTCAGAAGGGAACATGGGACACAGGTGGACAGTAGGCTCCCCATTGATAATCACAGTGCCACACTAGTCTTGTAATCTGTCTACATGGTACGTGTCATCACAAAAGGTATGTCATCTAGGGAAGTATAGGTCAGTGTTCCCCTCTACTCATCACAATGCCCCATGTGGTATGTACCTCACATGACAACTACAGCAAGTGGAAAGGCCACAGACATACCTAACAAAAAGTAATACTGCCCTCAAACACATGCCCTATGCAGACAGACTCACAAAACCACAGCTAAAGTGCGTTGCATACCACCCACCCAGAGGTTACCACTGCCGGACATACAGAGGTATGTCACACCCATAGCAGTCGGCCAACCACCATGGCAACACCTCACAATCCCTCTGGGCTACATGACCTAGGTCCCTAATCCTTGTTACCTCACTTAACAGCACATGTTGGAGGTACAGGTTCTTATCCACAAAGATGCCATACTCTGGACTAAACCACCCAGCATTAACAAACAAGGCTCCTCATTAGTAGATGTCATACATACCCCTGATGATTGTTTTGGAGATAGGTAATATGCCCTGGGAGTCACCTCTGCGTGTCCGGTTGACAGGAGCAAGTGAAATCACATCACATGTGTGTCAAAGGGCAGGGTCGCATATGGCTAGGCTGCTCTAGGCCCTAGGGCCAATAGCGTATTACCTACCTATGACACAATGCACACACACATGTACTCAGTGCAATACCTGCTATATGAGGTGGAATGAGTGTGACAGTGACTGTGTGCAATGTTTGTAAAGGTGTGATAGCTTAGTGTGAGGTTGTGTCTGTCATGGTAGTTTGTGTCATAGGTGTGAGGCCAGAGAAATATGTGTCAGTTATTGGGATGCAGACATAGTAGGATGGCATATTTTGTGATGTAGTTCCTTGTGTATGACTGTGGTGTCCCATTGTAGGCTGAAGCAATACATGTATGTTCAGTAAGTGGTACTGCTGGTGAATCCAGCTCACATATGAACTGTTGTACTACCTGAAGCTGTAGGCCTAAACAGCACAGTATGGTGTATGTTCACATTCCCTGGTAACACTGTCTTGTGTGTTTCCTGCAGTCTGCACAGATTGCATATCTCAGGCATAGGTATCTGTAAGTAGGGGCACACAGTACCATAAGGTACACAGGTAATGCTCATCTGTGTCGGCATACATTTGTGTGTTGTATGTATGTCTGATGTGTGTGTAATGATGCCTGCACCATGCCTGCAATCACATGTGTGTTACAGGGCATGTGTGTGTACCTAGCAACATGTATACTCTGTTACAGCAGTATGCCAGCTATATTAACAACCATGCACATATGTTAGGTAGGGGTATGGCATCAAAGACTAGGGTGGTTTACTGGTAATACTGTAAATGTACATTACATTCATTGCATTGGATGACATATTTCTTCATGCATTAGCTTGATATATACCCCTGGGGCAAGGTTGTGCATTGTATCCCAAACAGTGTGCCGACTACTGGTGTATACTGGTTTGTTATATGGAGTGTGGCAGGCACTGTCAGCCAGTTGTGGGCTGAGCACTGATATGTGGTATTGAATGTGTGTATCCTCTGATAGACAGATAGATGCTATATATGGCAGTTAAGTGATATCTGTACTTCATAATGTTAAGTGTGCCACATGACTTGCTCACACATATCGTTTAATTGTCTTCCAGGGTTATGGCTCATCAATGCAATCCATCGTATACAGCTGCTGAGGAGCAGGAAATACAGAAGAGCCTGGTGCAGCATTATAACCTGCTTTTTTCCAGGGCCAGCCAGCACCAGCATGAGCGTACTGCACTGTGGCAATATCTTGTTCGCCAAGTAAATGACATAGGCATGCATAACCGGACATATGAGCAGGTACGCCATCACTGCAGTGATTTAATTAGACGTGTCTGGTGGCATGCATCTGATATCCATAGGCAACAGCTTGCCACAGGTGGTGGGGTGGCCATACAGGTGGAGGAGCTGCTCCTAAGCAGCAACAGCATCACACATGTGTCATAATGGAGGCCGGAGCCACCCAGCAGGATGACATGGAGCATGCAGGTAATATGCCCTAGCTGTAGACTACCATTACCTGTATTGTTAGAATACGCATATGTGAGATGTGTACTGTATGTTTAGCAGTTGTGCTGCCTATCCTGTGCAATACTGATATTTGGAATAGTATCTGTACACCTGTGACTATTGACTGTTGTTCCACTGTAGTTTAGCACATTCACAGTAGCAATGTCACAGTTGTGGCCACTGACAAACTGTGTCATATTCTTGTAGGTCCCTCTGGTGTGACAGCAGGGCAGACGATACATGCTGGTGAGTGCGCTAACACTTTCATATTGGTAATGAAATGTTCATGTCATAGGTGAGGTGTAGGCCATGTACACGTACACACCTACACATAATGCATGCTGTGCATGTTTGCTGTAAGACATTAATCATCTCAGTAAAGTCAGTAGCTGCCTCAATCACATGCAATGCACAGTGCAGCAGACACAATTGTGGCAACACTGTACTGCACATTGGATATGCATAGTTGCTACAGCTGTACACAACAGAAAATGTTTATCATAGGCAGTACACGAAGACATGCTCCATTTGGCATTACCACACACCTGCTGTAAGGTCACACTTCAGTATCCCACATGTCATGCACACAAACATGATGTACCTCAGGGGTAGAGGCCTATCATGGGGCTGTGCAACACTCTACAACACATAACACAGTCAGGTTAGGCAATGCTCCCTATTGGGCACCTCACACACCCATATACAAGGTGGCTGTGTAATTGTGAACATAGCCACGACACTGCAGTTCAAGTACAGCATGCTAGACGGTGGTCTTGCACACATTAGTAGCTGTGAGTGACCTTAAGATGCATGTTGATGATGGCACAGGGTACTACACCCCATCCAGTTACAGTGACCACAGTACTACTCATAGCAGTCATTGCTTTGCACCTCAATGTTGTGTGTGTGCAAACATATGCACCTATACACAATATGCATAGCATGTTGTATGCGTGCTTACATATGCCAGTATACACAATATGCACAGCAGTCGCCATCCAAAGTGTCACATATATGTCCTGGAATGCTAGTGGGTGTATAGGTCACTAGACACACATTGGGTATGTGTGGTGTTTAATGTTGCAGTCATGTAGCATGCCATGCTATGTCTGGCATCGACATATCTGCAATATGTCCCACACTCACCATTACCACTGTACACTGGCCATGCCGAGCATTGGGATTCCTTCACATCAACATGCACCACTCATCCCATGTGTGTACATAGCATGCATGTGCTACACCCGTGCCCACTATTATCTGCTATGGGCACAGACACTGTACTCAGACATGGATATCTATGTGTCACACAGATAACACATGCCGCCATGGCATGTATACTTGTGAGTGATGGTGCACAGGGCATTGCAGAGCTGATAATACCTGCACAGCAATGTTGTGTCCATGTACACATTGTGTTCCAGGGTGTAGCCAATCACTGAACAACTATATAGTTGCATCAAAGCCATGTATACTGCCATTAAATAGGGGCGTCTACACTTGCACTGCATGGTCTTGTGCAACACATATTCTGCATGCTGGCACGTGTGTGGTGACTGTTTACCTTGTGATACTGACACCCACCTTCACCCACTATAGAGTATGTGTTGGATTGGTGGTGTGTGTGTGTATGTGCTGTAGTGAGGAGTGTATTAGTGTTCATGTGTTCATGTGTGCAATGTGTTCATGTGTTCATGTATGCATGTGTGCATGTGTCCATGTGTGCATGTGTTCATGTGTTCATGTGTGCATGTGTGCATGTGTTCATGTGTGCATGTGTGCATGTGTTTATGTGCAGACCGTAAAGTATGTTTCCTGTCTTCCTCCGTGCA
>NC_056728.1:1655087792-1655182792 GCF_019279795.1 Protopterus annectens
TTTCCTGCTAGCTCTGCTAGTACTCCCTGGTAGCTTCCTACTATTTGTTGTGCTTCCTATTTCCTTTCAATTTCCTCGGAGGGGGGCAGTGCCGCACACACAAGCGCAAACACGCTCACAGCAGCTCACACGTGCGTTCACATGCTTACACGGACTACAACTTGCTTATTCAGGTTAAAATGCATGCACACCAGTGCCAACGTGCTTGCAACACTTTAAACTGCCTTATACATGCTTACTCCGGCTTAAACGCATGCACTCACGCTTACACGCGCACACACTTTCTTACTCGGGTTTACAGGCGCGCACACACGTGCATACCCACTCAGCAAGAAACGTTGGTGTTATTCATGGCTTACACCTTCCATTTCTTGCCTTTACCTAGCCTTCCTGTTGACACACCTCTTTCAATGATGTGTAAATGACAGCTGACACATGCCACTCTGCTCCAATGAGCTTCCCTTCTTTCATACATACCCCACTCATGATGTCACCTATCTTCTACTCTGTTACTCCCCTTATCCTACTCCTACACTCCACTGACTGTGTTCATTTGCTATGTAAACCTGCAATTCACTATCCTAATCCTCCTTTGCATAGGATTGCCTACTAATGCTTGGTTACATCTCTTAGACTGTGCTTCCCCCCTTAGCAACCTCTAATCGGTGTCCGTGTTGTCTTCAGCCTGCCATTCCCTTGCATTGTAAATTAACAATTTAAATAAAATCCACATTTGTGGGTTTTAATTTTTATTTTTCTGTTTTTTAGAGCGCAGCCCGTTTGCGTGGTGCTGTGCTATGCTTAAACATCGGAAATCGGAGAAAAAAAAATACATTTTTTTTTTCATATTGCATCAGGAAACATTGCCATTGGCCATATATTTGGTCATTGGCATGCTTCCTGCACTGGATGCAACCTTTATTTGGAGTTGTCATGGCTCCGTTTTGCTATTTACGGAATGGTACTCAGTTGTCAACTGAGTACATTTCTGCAGATAACACTGCTCTTACTCGGACAGGTTCAGGTTTCCTGAATCACAAATCTACCTCTTTGCATGCCTTTTGCCTGCAATTGAGGTAATTTGCATAACCCGGCCCTGTCCGTGTAAGAGCCATTTTAGGAGTTCTCTTGTACACCCCTGCAGGCTGTTCCTGGATTGCTCGTCGGACATGATGGCTGCATGGAGTCTTACTCTACTCTTAGACTCCGTGCAAGCCATCGTGAATCCAGACCTTGGTTTCAACACTCTTGTATGTATGAGTATTATTGAAGTCTGAAGGTCATTCAAGGCCATAGAACACCATTATAACTACAGAAATATAATAGTCAGTATATCCTCAGTAACACAAATAATTCATATGAACTCCACTATTGTTATTTATAATTCTGTTTAAAATATGTATGTGTTTATTAAAATTGAGTGTACAACTCTTAATAAAACTGGGAGTGTGCAAGATTTTTGTCATGTGACTTTTAATATAAAGTAAAATGGAACAACAGTAAAAGCATTTGGAATTTGCTGTATTAGAACCCAGGATCATTTGCATTGTAGCCCTACACTTAACACCTGCTGCCACAGGAAGAGCTAAAAAAAAAAGATGACTATTTTCATATTCATTAATAACTTCTGTGAGTTAACCACTGTGCAATGTCCCCTAGATAGTCTGCATGCATTGTCCCTTCCCCAAAATAATATGGTAATGCTGCCACCAATCAGAAAGTCTTCATGACCTTTTAAAGGGGAGTCCAATTATGAAAATTAGTTATTAAAACAAATGTCAGAAAATTATGTAAGGAGACAGGCTTTCAGAGTGGCCAGGGAAGTTAACAAGGCAAGAATAAGCACTCTCAAATCCCTAAATAAACACTGATTGACCAGCAATAATATAAGTTAATAAAATATTTAATATGGAGCAAAACGATTAAAAATATAAAACAGTAATTTCCAATAAACAAACAGAAACCCATCACCTAGAAAATGAAATCAGTTCTGTAGGATCAAAATCCAATATTAAGAAAAACTCTAGCTGATCTAACTGATTAGTTATAATTTTCCTATCTGACTAAAGAACACTGTCTCTGATGTAAACTAAATTACTGCAACAGAGCAAAGGCAGGCTTACAGTTCATGGTGAGTCCTTTTGTGTATTCACTGCACAGCACAACTGGCAACTGGCTGTTAACTGACAACTGTAACTGACTACTGACTTTTAACTGTCTTCAGCAGGCTCTTTTATATACTAGCCTCACTATCACAACTGTTTCAGTTCTAATTTTCATTTCATATTTTGAAAATCAACCAACAGCTGTTTAGTAAAGTCTCTTCCTGTTTTTCAGCTTCTGACAGTAACACATCTTATCCTATAAGCATCTTCATCAACAGGACTATCCAAGAGTCATATGTCCCTGACCTTTGGAAAAAAGTAATAACCTTCCCTTTACATAAAGGTGGCCCTTCCTCTGAGATCTAAAATTTTCAACCCATTGCTATTCTGTCTCCTATATCAAAAATACTAGAAAAATGAACCCCAAAACAACTTATCCATTACCTTTTAAACATTAACATCCTCTCCCCTACCCAGCATAGTCTTCGGCCAGGGCACAGTGCAACTACTGCTCTGATCTCATTTGTAGATATTATCAGTAAAGCCTGTGACTCAGGCCTTATAATGTCAGCCCTATTCTTGTGTCTTGCCAAAGCATTTGATACCATCTCCCATACCATTCTTCTGACACAACTTTCATCCATAGAACTTAATTGGTTCAAGAGCTATCTCTCTGACAGGCAACATGCTGTCAAGTGGGATAACTCCATTCCTCCCTACCTTCACAACCCTACAGGCATCCCACAGGGCTCAATTTTATGACCAATTATTTTTAATATTTTCATAAATAATCTCCACAAAGATTTTACAAACTCCTTCCTAGTCCAGTATGCAGATGATTCGACTATAGTCAGCTCTGCTCCCAACCAAAATTCTCTACAAAAAATTACTCAGACAGCATTTCCCATAGTAGAATCCTGGGTCCACAAAAAAACACCTTTCTCTTAATCCCAAAAAAAAAATAAGCTTATGCTGTTAATCCCCAAAAGGAACACTATTCTCAACAAAGAAGGTTTCAATATAATGACTGTAAACTCTACTAAAACTGAATTAGTAACCAATACCAAATTATTAGGTGTCATAATAGACGATAACCTAAAGTTCGATCTGTATATCTAGTCCAACATCAATAAAACACACAAAAAGCTATGGCTACTGTACAGACACAACAGATTTCTCTCCTTACCAACTAAACAAGTTATTGCCCTCAACTGCACTAATGCATCTACCTTTTCCATTGATGCAGTTACCTGACTTCACTCTGTATAAATCTCAGCCTTGCTTCTAAGCCTCATTATCTACCTAATAATTATGATTTGCATCTTTACTATCTAAAATCCTTAACCATTCTATGTTTACACTATTTGTTATAACTTTATTAACCAGTTTCCCTCCTGCTACTAACCTTATGTGCCTTGTCACTTCTCTAAAGTTTATCTGCAAATCTGTATGCTCTCTGCTCTTAATTCTATATTCCCACAATTTATTTACTAGAGGCACAAATCATGTACCACTTGTCTATTCCACTATGGTTTATATTACTCATTCTGAATTTCCTTTCATGGTTACCTTGGATTTCTATTAATTTTTGTGGATTATATTCATTATACCTTGTAAATATGCATGAAAACTCATGTGATTACTATTTTGCTCCTTATTTCATATATTATATTGTTATATTAATATGTTATATTGTTATCTTATATTGTTATGCTGTCTTTCTTTGTATTGCAACTTTTCTCATCAGGCCTCCACTGAAAATGGGCTCTTCATGGCCCAGTGGATTTTCCCAGTAACAAATGTCAATAAATAAATAAATAAATAATAAATGCATAGCAACTGTCTACATTCTGATCTTCTGCAGGTCAGATGAAACTGAGACAATTTGCTTTTAGAATATTTCTTCACAAACATGCAGTTAGAAATGTAAATGGACATTGTTCAAATCTTTAAAACATTCTGTACAAACAGATGATAAATCAATCTGTAAGAACTTATTTATCATAGGTTCATAGGTTGGTACTAGGCTTTTGGCCCTAGGGCCTATACAAGCCTAGCTGTAACAATTCCATGGATATTTCTTCCCACAATATTTACTTCTCTGGACCCCTGTCTAGCAGGGTGACTGACATGATCCCCGGGGTGAATTTCCTATCTCCCATCCAATCATCAAGGTTTCTTTTGAAGAGGGCCAAGGAGGCGCTCTGCTTGACATGTATGGGCAGTCTATTCCAGAATATGGGGAGTCTCTGGGTCAGGAACCTATCCCTCCAACATGTTTTGTTCATTGTGATGACAAGGTTTAGATCCATGGAGTGTGTGGCTCTGAGGGATTGGGATTTCTTTAAGTGGAGCATGTCCAACAGCTCAGGGTTTGACATGGCCTTGTATGTTAAGCAGAGATCGCCTCTGAGTAGGCGATATGCCACAGAGTATAGCTGGAGTTTTTTTAGATGGTCAGCATATGGCATCTGCTTTAGGTCTGTGATTCTTTTAGTGAGGTATTTCTGTGGCCTTTCCAGCTGTTGCAGATGTCTTGTGAGGTACATACCAAACGGGGTATTATACTCTATAATGGGTCTAATGTGGGATGAGTACAGTGGGACAATGACCTCCTTTTTTCTGGATGAAAAGCCCTTAGTGATGAGGTGTGCCACATCGAAGGATGTCCTGACTGTTGTGGTGATGTGGTTATCGAAACTGAGACCACTGTCCACCTGTGTCCCTAAGTCTCTCATCACACTTTCAATGTTTAGTGTACTGCCACCTAAGTGGTAATTCATGGGTACATGTTTTTTCCAAATGGGATAACTATACATTTCTTGGCATTAAGCTTGAGCCCATGGCTCTGGAACCAGGCATCTGATTCTGTAAGGCCCTTTTGTAGAATATCCACATCATTTGGGGATTCAATAATGGCTCCCAGTTTGCAGTCATCTGCGAACTTTGTTAGCCAGAGTCCCTTAGTATTGCCCTGTACTTCAGAGAAGTAGATGCCAAACAAGAGTGGTCCCAGGACTGAACCCTGAGTTACTCCACTTGTCACTTGTCTGGAGCTGGATTAGGAGTTGGCTACTTTTACAATCTGCGTTCTGTCAGTAAGGCAGATGGCAACCCATCAAGTGATGTAGGGATTTATGCCCAGCTTAGTAAGTTTATTTATTATTCCAGAGTGGGGGGTGGTGTTGAAGGCCTTGGCGAGGTCCATATAGGCTCTGTGGTCCGCCTTACCCTCGTCCACAGCTCTGGAGACTGATTCAAAGAAGTCAATCAGATGCAGGAGACAAGATCAGCCCTTCACCAGCCCAAACTGGGTGGAGTCCAGTGTTTGAAGGTTGCCAATGTCTTTGTTTATAAGTTCCATGATAATGCGTTCCATGCCCTTGCAGATCCGGCTTGTCAGACTGATGGGACGGTAGTTGCTGGGATCCAAGGCAGATCCCCCCTTGTGGAGTGGGATAACTGTAGCTGTGCGCCACTCACTGGGCATGAAGCCTGAGGTGAGGCTATGATTAAACATGACACTTAGATGAGGTGCCAGTTCATTTTGTAGTGCATGTAGTACACAGCTTGGGATGTCATCTGGTCCCATGGATGCTGTATTCTTAGCTTTGGAGAGTGTGGTTTCTACCTGTGTGGCCATGATTTCCAGAATTTGGCAATCTTTTGGTATTGAGATGGGCACTTTAGGGGGTGAGGGGGGGTGAAGTTGGCACTAAATCGATCTGCCAGGATATTGGCAATATACTTGGGATCAGTATGTTTAATGCCATTCTGTTGTAGCCCAGAGCAGATCTGAGCATTGCCATTTAGATTCTTGACATAGCTATAGAATGCCTTGTGGTTGCCTTTGGAATCTTTGGCAATTTTATTTTCGTAACTAGCTTTTGAGGATTTTATGAGGGATCTCAGCTTCTTACTGAGGCTGGTGAGGGAGTTTTTTGCATCCTGGGGTTTTCCTCTTTTCTGCAACAGTTTCTTCCTTCTGTTGTATAGTTTGTTTATAGCAGGGGACCAACAGATTGGCTTCCTTTTTTTGGGGAAGAGCATCTTGGTTCTATTTGTGATGGCACAATTCATGCACGAGTGGATGTGCTCATACAGTGCCTTAGTGTAGGATTCTGCAGTCGAACTTTTAGATCCTGTCTGCATGGGTATCATGAAGTTTGTCACTTCTGACTTCAGTAGCATGAAGTTGGCTTTGGAGAAGGTTTTTTAAGGAGGTTTCCTTACTGGGGGATGGGGGTGGGATGTGGATGTCAAGGGTGATTTGCTTATGCTCAGACCTGACCAATGAGGGGGTGACCACTGGTGTGGAGCATCTATCTCCCATGTTGGTAATGACCAGGTCTAGGATATTGAAGCCCATGATGGGGCAATGGATTAGTTGATCCAGGGCATTGGAATTTATGAATTTCAAGAACCATTGGGAAAAGGAGTTGGTACCCGAGCAGTTTTCCCAGTTAATGGCAGGGTAGTTGAAATCACCCAGTATTAGGGTGTTTGGTTGTATCTTAATATTTTCCAGTATGTTTAGAAAGGTGTAGTGAGAATCTTGGGGCATGGTGGGGGATATGTAGCAAGCTACAATTTGGATTACAGTCTTACCTAGTGTTAGTTGCACCTGGAGAATTTCAGATGCATTGTGTTGGGCAACTAGCCTGGAGGTGTGAATATCCTTGGTGAATATGGACACCCTCCTCCTTTAGTGTTTCAGTCTTGGTTTTGTGGCCGAAAAGTGTGGTAAGAGTTGTAGCCTGGTATTGCAGGGGTGCTCTCTGGAGCCTTGAACCAGGTCTCAGTTACTGCACAGATATCGATGTTCTCTATTTTTAGGAGTGTCTTGAGAGAGTGCATTTTGAGGTTAAGACTTCTATCATTGAGTAGCATTACCTTCAGATTTTGCATGCTTCTATCTGTTACGGTGGTAGTTTTATCCTTTGAACCTTGCCTAAAAAAGGCACTATAGGGGTGGCAAAAGCTTTAGTCAGTAACCTGAATCCCAGGGTTGACAGGTGTAGACCATCTCTGGCAAAGCATCATGGTTTGTCGATCATGTCTTCCCAGGCAGACAGATACTGGATCCCCTTTGAATGACACCAGAAGCTTAGCCAATTGTTGAAGTCAATCATTTTGTCCTTATACAATGGTATCATTCTGGGCGAAGACAGGATGCTACTCAGGGATAGGGTCATACCTGCCTGGGCCACATGATCCAAGATCTCTTCCATGTCTCTTTTCATGTAGTCCAGGGAGGTACGTCTCAAGTCATTCACTCCAGCATGGACAATGACAGAGTCATATTTGCATGTATTGTGGAGTGACTTGAGTGCATGCGTTATGTCATGGATCCTGGCACCAGACCGGCAGCTGACTGTAATTTTCTCCTTGTTCAGCCTGGTGAGAGGGGCATCAGTGTGCCTAACTATAGAGTCACCTATGACTAAAGTGTTGGGTACATTGTCTTGCCTTAGGGGCTGTTGTTGGGTGGCACACTGGTGTTGTGAGCTATGAGTCACTTTGGTCGTGACTGGTGTTTGCGTTTCAGCTTCGGAGGTCCTTGTTGCTTAGGCAGGTTAATGTTAAGGGCCTCTGCATATGTGGATTTAGTGTTGCTATGTGTGAGTGTTGATTCTGTGGGTTTTGAAGGGCTATGAGTTGCTTGATGTGTAGTACAGGTGTTAACCTTCTCCTCTTGACTGTCTAGCACAATCTTGGCCGGAGAGAGCTTTGCTTCCAGTTTGGCTATGTAAGTGCATCTCTCACAGGTTGTAGTGTTGGGTGGTAGGAGGAGAGGATTGTCTGTGTACATGAGGCAGTTGCCGCATTGCCCCAGTATGCCCAGATTCACCAGGTGGACAGGAGAAATCACTGGAAGCTGACCCTTGGACATGCCTGTTTAGGTGCTTTTTTGTAAAGTATAAGAGCTGTTTTCCCTTACCTTTACAAGGTACTTTGCAATTATAGGCTGTTTAGTGCCTATGATTAATTTCTCCTTATTGGCAAGGAGAGATGAGTGCTTGTATCAGTTTCAGGCTTCCTAGTGCTTTCCAGCAGGTTCTCGAGCAAGTGCTAGTCACAGGGGTTCAGATTTTAGTGCTACTGCTGAGAAACCAGCTAGTTCTAAGGGAAAATTTGAAGAGCAGACTTTCTGGCACCTGGAATAGTTTAGCTGTAGACTTGCAGTGCTGCATGATGTGAAAAATATGCAAACACACGTATTTTTAAGCCAGAAAGCTGAAAGGGATAGAAAGCCCAAAAAGGCTAATAAAATTACAATTTTAGAGCTTGAAACCACTCCTCTAGTGTTAGATAGGCAGTACAATGCTCACCACTCCCACTGGTAAACAGAAGGACTTCCCTCTACCACAGCAAGGTCTGGATAGCTCTTTTTTTTGTTTGTTTTTTTGTTTTTTTTGTTTTTGTTAAAACAGGCTAAACAATGCAATAATACAGTAAATAAACACAGAAAAGGCTAACATACTTGAGTGTGTAGTCCTAAACAGTAAATGCAATTAAAACTACGAAATTAGCAATTTAAAACTTTTTAAACGAAGCAAGGCAAGTGCACAACTGAAAAACAATTTAAGAGGCAGTTTGCTGCTAATGGATTTCAACTGTGAATAATTACTGCTAGGCAGAAGGAAACACAACAACAATTCAGACTCAATGCAATTACAATATCATAGCTAGTCATGCTGCCATAATAATACATAGGTTATTCTGAAATTATGTAGAAAAACTCAGCCAGTCATGCTAGCACAAATAACAGTATCTAATTTCTTCACATTTTGATACAATTACTTCTACACTTTGTAAGTGTAACCTGGCTGACACACCCACTGGAGGGAAGGGAGTCTGAATTGTTGTTGTGTTTCCTTCTGCCTAGCAGTAATTATTCACAGTTGAAATCCATTAGCAGCAAAAACTGAGGGAGTGCCTGCACTATGTTTACATCGGCTACACAGAGCCAAGAATTTAGGATTCAGCAATTCTAATGAGTTCATGCCTCATTTGCATATTCACTGTGTCCACTGGCTTGAATATGCACTATAAAAAGGGAACCGTGCAGCTAGGGAACCGAAGGTAAGGAGAGTTTTATCTGTGGATAACACAGAAGTTGCAGAAATTGTTGTTGTTTGTCTTTCGGCTTTTCCCAGTAAGCAGTCGCTACAGCAGAACTCTGGTCCGCTAATGATTGGCAGTAGATTTTTATGAAAAACCGAGGGGCCAGCTCGACACCCAACCTTCAATGAAGGCATGCCCATTTACGCACGTATGTCTTTTGAACACTACCCAACCGTGGGGAGGGCACAGAAGAAGATTGCTATTTCTTTGGAGTTATCTGCACAGAAGACTACTGATCTTCATAAGGTATGACTGCATTTTTCAGTTATATACTGGATTTGCTCACATATAATATCAGTAAGACACACATATAAATATATACATATATATATATATATATATATATATATATATATATATATATAGATTTGGTTTATTGTCAGTATGTTGAATGTGCCTTGTGTGAAACTAAAATATGCAGCATTGGGAATGCAGAAACCATTTGGTAGATGGTAGCAATGTCAACTCTGGAAGCCTGAAGACTGGGAGAGTACAGATTGGCAGATTTATCCTTTTCTGCACTATAGTGTCATCTCAGAATTGGAATATATAAGTGGCAGGGGGGTGTGGGGGGTGCAGCCTCCACTGTGGCAGAGCAGGGGGCAAAAACATGACTGTCAGTGCTGTACAGTATGGATCTGGTCCATACATACTGCTACAAAGGGTACACCAGACTGCAGAAGTCAAATTCCACTTCTCCTACATTAGTGTCAATTTTCCTGCATTGTATTCTGAACAGTGAACATGTAAACCACATTTTTCACAGGTGTACTTTCTTTCTGATGATCTATGGTTTAATAGTAAGCTATATATACATATATATATATATATATATATATATATATATATATATATATATATATATTATTAAATGCAACTTTTATCTGTATGCACTTCTTAGAAGTTTACTGATGGCATAGGCATTTAAATTAGGGCATTTTACTTTCTGAAATGCGCAGCCTTATTAACTTTCATCACAAGTGTTACTGTTACAACTGATTCTCTTTACACTCTTCTATGTTATTTCAGTGAAATGTAAATGTCCAATATTGTTAATGACACTGGGGTGTTAGCCTTCTAGGATGGTCCATAGAACCTCTAGGTGAGTGCTGGGCACAGGTAGAGGTGACTGAAAATTGAATATAAATGATTATTCTGTGGTAAATGTGCACACATATTTTTGGAACAGTTTGTTTGATAGGACTTATAACAATTCACTGCTGTTTTATTCCTTGCTTGGTACAAAAATGTAATTTGCCTGTTGTTCTGGGGGTGGGGAAGCCAAGTTCCATTTCTATGTTGGGACAACCAAAAAGTTTTTACAGAGGTTTGCTTTACTATTGCTAATCATTGGTTTGGCACAAACTTTGGTTTTTGTGTGACTGTGATATGTTACAACCACATAACCCTTTTTTATATTTGAATAACTGAAGTTCTTTGTTTCTCAAGTTGGTAGTATTGAAAAACTAATAATATGTTTTATATCTAAGCAGGACTGTCAATAAATTAATAAATAAATAATAAATGCATAGCAACTGTCTACATGCTGATCTTCTGCAGATCAGATGAATGTGAGACAATTTGCCTTTAGAATATTTCTTCACAAACATGCGCAGGTAGAAATGTAAAAGGACATTGTTCAATTCTTTAAAACATTCTGTACAAACAGATTATAAATCAACATGTAAGAACTTATTTACAATATCATAGCTAGTCATGCTGCCATAATAATACACAGGTTAATCTGAAATTATATAGAAAAACTCAGCCAGACATGCTAGCACAAATAACAATGTCTAATTTCTTCACATTATGATACAATTACTTCTACACTTTGTAAGTGTAACCTGGCTGATACACCCACTGGAGGAAAGGGAGTCTGAATTGCTGTTGTGTTTCCTTCTCCCTAGCAGTAATTATTCACAGTTGAAATCCATTAGCAGAAAACACTGATGGAGTGCCTGCACTATGTTTATATTTGCTACATAGAGCCAAGCATTTAGGATTCAGCAATTCTAATGAGTTCACACCTCATTTGCATATTCCCTGTGCTCACTGGCTTGAATGTATGCTATAAAAAGAGAACCATGTAGCTCGGGAACCTGAAGGTACCAAGGAGAGTTTTATCTGTGGATAACACAGAAGAAGGTTGCTATTTCTTTGGATTTATCTCCACAGAAAACTACTGATCTTGATAAGGTATGGCTGCATTTTTCAGTTATATACTGAATTTGCTCACATATCAATAAGAAATATATGTATATGTATATATATATATATATATATATATATATATATATATATATTTATATATATATATATATATATATTTGGTTTACTGTCAGTATGTTGAATGTGCCTTGTGTAAAACAAAAATATGCGGTATTGGGAATGCAGAAAACCATTTGGTAGACGATGGTAATGTTGACTCTGGAAGAGTGGGACAGTACAGATTGGGAGACTTACCCCTTTCTGCACTACAGTGTGATCTCAGAGTTGGAATATATAAGTGGAAGGGGGTGTGAGGGGTACAACCTCCCCATAGTTGGGGTGCAGGTGGCAAAAACATGACTGTCAGTGCTGTACAGTATGGATCTGGTCCGTACGTACTGCTAAAAAAGGGGACACCAAACTGCAGAAGTCAAATTCGACTTCTCTTGCATTAGTGTCAAATTTTCTGCGAAGGTATTCTGAACATTGAACATGTAAACTGCATTGTTGATAGATTTACTTTCTGATATTCAATGTTTTATTATTAAGCTATATATATATATATATATATATATATATATATATATATATATATATATATATATATATATATATATATGTATATATATATATTATTAAATGCAACTTTTATCTGATGGCATAGGCATTTATATTAGGGCATTTTACTTTTTGAAATGCACAGCCTTATTAACTTTCATCACAAGTGCTACTGTTACAACTGTTTCTCTGTACACTCTTCTATGTTATTTCAGTGAAATGTAAATGTCCAATATTGTCAATGACATGGGGTGTTAGACTTCTAGGATGGGCTATAGAGCCTCTAGATGAGTGCTGGGCACAGGTAGAGGGTACTGGAAATTGCATAAAAATGATTGTTCTGTGGTAAATGTGCACACGTTTTTGGGACAGTTTGTTTGAATGGACTTATAAGAATTCACTATTTTATTCCTTGTTTGGTACAAAAATGTAATTTGCCTGCTGTTCTGGGGGTGGGGAAGCCAAGTTCCATTTCTATGTTGGGAGAACTAAAAAATTTTTTACAAAGGTTTGCTTCGCTATTCTTAATCACTGGTTTGGATCAAAACTTGATTTGTGTGTGACTGTGATATGTTACAAGCACATAACCCTTTTTTATGTTTGAATAACTGTAGTTCTTTGTTTCTCCAGTTGGTAATATTGCAAAACTAATAATATGTGTTATATCTAAGCAGGACTGTCAATAAATAAATCAATCAATAAATAAATAATAAATAGCAACTGTCTACTGTCCAATCTTCTGCGGATCAGATGAATTTGAGACAATTTGCCTTTAGAATATGTCTTCATAAACATGCACAGTTAGAAATGTAAAAGGACATTGTTTAATTCTTTAAAACATTCTGTCCAAACAGATTATAAATCAACATGTAAGAACTTATTTACAATATCATAGGTAGTCATGCTGCCATAATAATACACAGGTTAATCTGAAATTATGTAGAAAACTCAGCTAGACAAGCAAGCACAAATAACAGTGTCTAATGTCTTCACATTTTGATACAATTACTTCTACACTTTGTAAGTGTAACCTGGCTGACACACCCACTGGAGGAAAGGGAGTCTGAATTGCTGTTGTGTTTCCTTCTCCCTAGCAGTAATTGTTCACAGTTGAAATCCATCAGCAGCAAACACTGAGGGAGTGCCTACACTATGTTTACATCGGCTACATAGAGCCAAGAATTTAGGATTCAGCAATTCTAATGAGTTCACACCTCATTTTCATACTCACTGTGCTCACTGGCTTGAAAGTACATTATAAAAAGAGAACCATGTAGCTAGGGAACCTGAAGGTAAGGAGAGTTTTATCTGTAGATAACACAGAAGAAGGTTGCTATTTCTTTGGATTTATCTGCACAGAAGACTACTGATCTTGATAAGGTATGACTGCATTTTTCAGTTGTATAATGGATTTGCTCATATAGCAGTAAGAAATATATATATATGTAGATATATATATATATATATATATATATATATATATATATATATATATATTGGTTTACTGTCAGTATGTTGAACGTGCCTTGTGTGAAACTAAAATATGCGGTATTGGGAATGCAGAAAACCATTTGATAGATGGTGGCGATTTCGATTCTGGAAGACCAAAGACTGAGACAGTACAGATTGGGAGATTTACTCTTTTCTGCACTATAGTGTGATCTCAGAGTTGGAATATATAAGTGCCAGGGGGTGTGGAATGGTGCAGCCCCCCCCCACTGGGGGGTGTAGGGGGCAAAAACATGACTGTCAGTGCTGTACTGTATGGATCTGGTCAGTATGTACTGCTACAAAGGGGACACCAGACTGCAGAAGTCAAATTCCACTTCTCCTGCATTAGTGTCAATTTGTCTGTGTTGTATTCCAAACATTGAACATGTAAACCACATTTTTGATAGGTTTACTTTCTGTTGTTCAATGTTTTAATAGTAAGCTATATATATATATATATATATATATATATATATTTTTTTTTTTTTTTTAATAATGCAGCTTTTATCTGTATGCACTTCTAGAAGTTTACTGATGGCATAGGCATTTATATTAGGGCATTTTACTTTCTGAACTGCACAGCCTTATTAACTTTCATCACAAGTGTTACTATTACAACTGTTTCTTTGTACACTCTTCTATGTTATTTCAGTGAAATGTAAATATCCAATATTGTCAATGACACAGGGGTGTTAGCCTTCTAGGATGGCCTATAGAACCTCTAGGTGAGTGCTGGGCACATGTAGAGGGTACTGGCAATTGCATAAAAATTATTGTTCTATGGTAAATGTGCACACATGTTTTTGGGACAGTTTGTTTGAATGGACTTATAACAATTCATTATTGTTTTATTCCTTGTTTGGTACAAAAATGTAATTTGCCTGTTGTTTTGGGGGTGGGGAAGCCAAGTTCCATTTCTATGTTTGCACAACCAAATAGTTTTTACAGAGGTTTGCTTTGCTATTGCTAATCATTGTTTTGCATTAAATCTTGGTTTGTGTGTGACTGTGATATGTTACAACCACATAACCCTTTTTTATATTTGAATAACTGAAGTTTTTGTTTCTCCAGTTGGTAATATTGAAAAACTAATAATATGTGTTATTTCTAAGCAGGACTTTTATTTATGTGATATTTATTTATAGTATCCTTTTGTGTTTTATGTCACCTATGACTATGGCAGCCAAGCATCCTAATCTCTGCAAACCCCTTTCAGATACTCTGAGAATAATATGATCATAAAAGCCTTTCATAAACATGGTGCCTTTCTGCTTGAGAGAGGACATGTGGATATGTCTGGAAGAATGCACATTTGGAACCAGATAATGTACAACATCAAAGCCTTTTGGTGATGCAGCAGGACATATGATCAGGTGCATCATAGAGCCCCTGACATGATTTCATCTAACTGAAGGAGAGCAGCTGCAGTGGCCCATGCAAAGCTGGCAACCGGGTGGAAGTTTGCTACAGATCCACCACTGACACCACACAAAGAGTTCCCGTCCACTGTCAAGGATCCAGAAAGCTCAGTGGAAAGTGTACAACAGTATGTGATTGATGTTGGTACTGCTGTTTCAGGGAGGACAAGCATGTCCCAAGAGAAGCTTCCAGGTAGGCTTACATATATCAATCTTTAAATATTTCTTCTACAGTAAAATATTGAAAGCAACAGTTAAGTTGGTTTAGCATTTTTTTTTTTTTTTGTGGGGAGTAACTATAGATTGATACAGTTAACAATACATTCTGGTTCATTACTCCTGAGCTTTGGTGGATATGTCATCCAAATTTCAGTTGAATGTTTTGTCAGTGGACATAAAGGACAAATCTATTCCCCCTGTGTTATTTGTTATTGTGATGATGGTGTCCTTACCTTTTGCTTAACTTCCTCCAGGACTTGCCCCATAAGCAAGTGTAAAGTAATCTGCACATGGCAAGCCAAACATTTTTATTTATGTACTAATAAGCATTTGCAGAAATATTAATTTATCTATATCAGGACGCTGTGTGTATTGCTGTGCCATCTGCGACAGTCCCACCAGTATTACTTTGTTGGCATATATTAAACTGTAACATTATAGCTACTAATTTCTTTCCTGAGTTTAATTTGCTTATTATCACAAGTGCTCCTGACAGTGGAAGTGTAGGACTCTTACCACTTGATGTCAGAGTATCAGCAGACTTTGATGATGATGGCAAACAAACAAAGGCACAGTTGGGGGGTAGGGTGCAGAGGTTGAATCTGACACTGAAGTTGACATACAGCCATCCTCTATAATTCCATCAGACACAGCCAGCAGACCTATGCAAACCCATTCCAGTGAGCTCTCAGATATTGGACAGGTGGAGGGTGACACACTTGATCAGGGTAGTAAGGTCACTGTGGCTTCAGTGCCTGTTGACTGTGGCCATAGCCAAAGTGTGGGTGAGGTGCCATGTAGGAGGTTTCTTAGTGGTGCTCTGAGCAGGCCTACTGTCTATTCTTTACCTGATCCTGGTGTGTCTTTCTGTGCCACTTGATGTATGTTTAGGGCCATCATGGAAGTGCTGGCACATTCCAATAGGATCTCTGAGGAAATGCTTAGGGTTGTAGAAGTGCACAGGCTGACATGCGTGACTGCCTCCACCATGTAGCCAATTCAATGGATCAGGTGAATGACATGTTGGAATGGGTGGTGTCTGTGATGGAATGTCTGCTGGGAGGGGGACAGCATTCATGTGGGTATACGTCAGCCACATCATCTGCTGTTAGTCAATGTGGCCATGCCCAATCATGCTCCTGTAGTGGCACTACTTTCACTGCTCCCTCAGTGGCTGAGGTGTCCACACCTAGATGTGGCAGACTATGGGGTCATAGTCCTGGGCATACTAGTGAGGAGAGCTCATCCAGCAGATATAAGTCACATTCAAGTGGCAGCATTGCATCTGACCGTGGGTGTGGAGATGACAGTGCAACTCCTGGGAGAGCTAGTTCTCGAGGGTCAGAGATGACGATGAGGAATTGTTACCTCTACCATGCACGGCTCACACCTGTTTAACATACCAGGATGCAAAGCTAGCACAGAATATGTCTGTGTTCTTGCAGACACTCACACACCAATTTGACACAGAGTGTCCCATACAGACACACACACATAACAGTTACATGGGTCATTCCTGAGGCTTGAAGCTGATTCTGTTTCACTGGCCATTTGATTCTTTATCCAAATGTCTGGCTGTTTCTCTTTCTTACTGACACTTGCTCATTACCTTTTGTGTCAGCCTAGGCCTCCTCACCCCCCCCCCCATACGCACACACAATACCCTATTCAAATGATGATAACTGTACCTCATCCGTGTTTTCCATCTTTTAGATTCAGGGATATATGTCTTTTGTCTGATATTCAGGGTGCATAGCTGACTTGGTGCTTAGTATATCTTTTTATGTGATGCTGTTTTACAGATTTTTGTAATGTGTACATCCCTCTCAAACTCTTAAACCAACGAAGCTGGACCAAGCCATAAATAAAAATGTGACAAATGACCAACAATGGTGTGAGTTTTTAAACATTGTGGTCTTACAAACTTGCACAGTTGATGAAATAACAGGTTTTGTATTATTATTTTTATGTTTGTCCTGAGGGTATATGAAGTCAGAAACTGAAATGTGTGCCATTACTTTCTAACTTTACTCTTTAATGATCTGCCATTATAAACATATGAGGCCAAACTGTGGACATTTGGTGAAAACCTGTATATTTTAGATGTAAGGCCTATTAGTTGATAGAGGACACGTAATCACTTAAGTCACTGTTATCACATCTTGATGTAATTGCTGTAAAAATCACCTATCTTATACTTACTTACATTACTGAGAAGCAATATACAAAGATATGCCAAGCATTTGAATTATTAGACATTTATTTTTCTATTCCAGGTTCAACATTTACCGTGGAAATCCAGCAGCTGCAAGACTTTTAGTTTAGGGCTGACTGTCTGATGCTAGCAGTACACAGCCATTACATGGGTAAATAAAAGTTGTGCGCATTGCCTGGCATCAGTGTTATTGTGTGTATGTGCGGGTGGGCGTATGTCCTATCTGTTGCCTCTTGGCCAGTGTGAGGCCATATAGCACACATCTACATCTGCCTACACCCACAGCAGCTGCTGGTTCCCCCTCTAACTCCTCACCTGTGTGTGGCTGTTGTGACCTTGCAAGTGGTAGTGGGATGTGTGGCCCTTCCCCTTGCTGTTCCTGCTGAAACTGTTTTCTCAAGATAATGTAGATGATGGCACAGACGGTGAATATTTCAGTATATGTACAGGGATTGTACTGCAGGGCTATCTAGGCACTATAACTGCAACTTCAGAAACCCAAACACATACTCTAGAATATTTCTTTTTTGAGCATGTGTCTCATTATAGCATCCTTCAGTTGGTGTATGTGTATTTCTGATGGGCATCATCAACCACAGTTAAAATGCATAACTTGCATCCCCCAGTAAATGACCCTGTGGGATATCCCCCCTAGTAAACATCCCATATAGTTGAGAGCTGTGTCAGATATGTAAGTCATGGTAATAGCCTGGGTTGCCAGCACACACATTCAGGATGATTCCCTTAGCTTTACACATGACCTGGCAGTTAATGGACTGGTAGCTTTTTCTATTTATGTGCACCCTTCCCTGTCCCCCCAGTGGTGCTTTAATTTGTATATGTTTACAGTCTATGACACCCAGGATTTCAGGGTAGTATGCTACAGGGTAGAACTCCTGCATAGTTCTGGCTCCATCCCCAGGTGTATGGGGAAACTGTATATACTCATTGGCATGTTGCAGCATAGCATTCAGGAAGTGATGGAGGATCCTGGATGCTGATGCCTGTGATACCCCCCTTATGTTCCTTGTTGGTCTCTGGAAGGTTCCTGTAGTTAAAATTCTAAGTACTACATATACCCTAGTCTCCACTCGTATTGGTTTCCCTTGGTTTACCCTTGCTCTCAGTTGAGAATGACAGAGGTTATAAAGTTCCTGTAGTGTGTCTCTATTCACCCTTTAGTGGTCTATAATTTCTACCTCATACAGATTATTAAAAGTTAAATGGGGTCTACAAACCCTTTTTCTTCTTGGCCATGGTCTATTAGCAGCAGCAGCAGCAGCATAGACACGGGCCTGCTGCACATACACATAAATAACAACAACAGCAACCCCTAACATTATTTTTGTATAACCTAGTTTCTGTGGCTGTAGTTCTATAGGTTTTGGAATTCACAGGGAAAACCAGTACTGTGTCTACACAGTTGCTTTATAGCTTGTTGAATAGCTCCTTCATCTTGGATTGGTTGATTAGCATACAATTTGGCTGCTTATGCTGTAATTAGCATGCCATGATGTTTACTATGTTTGTGTGCGTCTACATTGTGTGTACAGCCTCTTACTAAATACAAAATGGTGTGCTATCAGCACACAGTTTTAGCAGACAGTGTAGGCTTTAAATATTAGTTCTAGCTTGCCTCTTTTATTGAACACAAAACTTCTTTGTGATGTCTAAATGTTAATAAGCATGTAAAAATAAATCCTCACGATTCATACACAGCAATAAGGTTTATATCTCATAAAACTGCAGTGTCCATCTGCCACGTAGCACTGCCACTGCTCATGTGATTAACTGATTCTATTAAGAATAAAATGCACTAGTAGCTGCCGAGAACATTTTTTGGAAGTTTTGCAAGAAACTAATATTTACCCAAAACTATTCAGAAAATATCTATAATTTACTTAGCTGTTTCCAGAAAATATACATACTTCATTTATTTGCAGATTTGGAAGGATCATTTTTGATTGCATGCATCGCAACATTCTTTCAGCTTTAAAGACTGAGTGGTCCCTTGAATGAAAATGCGTAATGGCTGTGCAGTTGAGAGTTAGTACTGTTACACACCCAGACATATGGAACATGTAAATCGTAGTTATCTGACCAGCTGGTCTGATAGAGCCCAGTCGGTTTCAGCAGTGTCATTTAAATCCTCATTTACACAGATTCTCTGAATTGATATATTGCATAAAATGCATAAGGATTTTCCATATTTGCAAATATTGGTAATTCTCTAGAAATTTCTCCAGATATAACAATGCAGGCACAGATCTAGTAATATCCCACTGTTTTCATGTAGTGGCATACACCTGTAGACATTTACAGTGCTTTTAGGCATGAAAAATACTACACCAGTACTACAAACTCTTTCTATGGATATATATGGAGCACAAAATTTGTCACTAATTATTTCCTGAGAAGTAACAACAGAAAGCAGATCTGGTAGCATGAATTTAATTTTATACTTCAACATTTATAATCTAGCTTATTAAAAACATATCTTCTCCAGTATCCTTTATTTAACAAAATAATCAGTTCACTTGATATCTTTTTTAACTGTTGACATTTTATCAATTTCAATATTTCCTTTTCTTGTGTAGTAGCCTCTGGATATGATTCTCTTAAACTTGAAATATATTTATTAAGAGAAGAAGCAAAGGAAAGTAAACCTAACTATGACTTTTGTTTGCTAACTCATTCTTTAAGTTTTTTGTTGTCGGTGCTAATGAGTGGGACTTAATACTCTGAGCTCATGATTTGCATTAATTATCTATATTGGAAATTTAGTGTGATGGAAAGCTAGTGGCTTCATCCAGCATACCACTATCAATTAGATGCAGATACTTACGGCTTCAAGGCTGAAAGAACAAATCAAATAGAGAAAAACAAGCCGGTGTGATTGAATCCTTGGCATATTGTTTTTCAAGCATATTGCTAGAACCACAGGGAAATTAGAAAAAATGCGCATTGCTGATGCTTTTAAACTCCTTTCCCCTATCATTCAGTTTTCTTCCAGTGAAACTCAACAAACAGCTTATAGATATGAAAAAGAGATATTTAAGATCTTATTTGCCTTGATTTTGTGAAAGATAAAAAAGGATGTGAAATTTAAAACATAAGGGATTTTGGGATTCCATAATATTTGAAAGTAGGCAGTCTGGCATTTTTTCCCTTAAACACATACTGAATGAGATTTTCATCAAGAGTCTTCCACAGTGCTAGTTTCTAGAAAGAATAGATTAAACCATTTTTGGACTGGATTTATTACTGGTGCTACACAAATCACAGCCAGTGTCATTCATTCAGGCCTGCTGGAATGTCTGGATGGACTAATTAAACAAGACAACGTTTCTAAAAGAAGATATTTCCCTCACTTGATGCAATGGAAGTGGACTGATAAAAAGAGAAACCAGGATGCTAATTCTAAGTGCCTTTTTTATTTTCTACCTCGTTAACAAAAGACAGGCCTCTTAGCAATGCGATATCTTTTTGCACTAAGTTTTATTTTTACCTCTAAAAAGGTCTGTATCAAATTATTTTAATATTTAAATTATCAGCTTATTTTTCAAAGTATTAAACTGCAAGACAGAACTGCCATCTTCCCTGAAATTAAGACTCACTGGAACATTTAATTGAAATATATTCTAATAAGCAGTACACATATCAATAGCAAAGAGATGTATCTGAATGTATACAGTGCAGAGGATCTTTTGAATAAAAAATGCACAAATTCATTGATAGGTTTGGTCATTCATCATTCTTGAAATGATCAGGCACTGCATTCATCCAAGTCTGAATGTTCAGACAGCAGTCTATTCACTTAGATATGATTACAAACAGCAGGGTACAAATGTGGTGAAATAAACAGTGGCTGCCATTTTAAAACTATGGCAGGCAGTATACAGTACATCAAAACTGCTCCTCTCGTACTTCTGTTTGGCCAGTGATATATTTAGGATGACCAACTCCCAGGGGACCTCCATCTACCTCTTCATCCTCTTCTTTTTCTTCTGAGTAAATTGAGGAAATCTGAAATGACTTTGGGGTATAAAATGAATGAAACCAAGACAATTTTTATCCCAGTGAACTTTGTTCCCAACTTCAGTTTGATTCTACATTACTCATATATGCGGGCTAACTTCTTGAAATATTTGCAGTTTAGGCTGGCTAGTTGAAATGGGGACTCACCTTAAAAAAACATTCAAGATTATGTTAAATAAATGCCGGCAATGATTAAAAAATGGGACCACGTGGGCTTGTATCTAGGCAATAGAATAGCTGCTATTAAAATGACCCTTTTCCAGAGATCCTACATTATAACCATGCTTTTTTTGTACAAAGCAAACATAAATAAACAAAAATGCTACTCTCTGACTCAGTAAACAGAGTACAGAGATGAGATCTAGGATGGCATTCATAGTCATTATGCAAATAGGTAAAGCCTATCAATGCTGTCCACGCATTTCCACAGCAAAGTCAGGATTCATGGAGACCATTTATGCTAAAACCCTCAATGGCTGCAACACATATGAAGTTATATAGAGATGCAAATGAGAAATTATGTAAAATGGTGTATGGAAATGAGTCCTTCTCCCACTTATTTGTAATTCATAGTCAGAATTTCTTGCATTTCTGTGTCAACTGCAGATTCATTATAAAAGTTGGAATTGTTCCTTTTCTATTTACATTGCAATCTGCAATAATGCTGTCACACGCTGCTAATCTTATTTCCTGGTTTGAACTGCTTTTCTTGGCAAAGCCAAAACTTCTTGCAGCCAGTGGTGCTCACTGGCCAAAAAGGCAGAGATATAGGCAAAGAATAATTCACTATAACTTTGGCTACCAGGAAATACTTGATAGGCTCAAAGTACACAGGGATATTGCAAGGGTATGTATGGTACCCATGGGGTCATTGGGGGAATGCAAGGCTTTCTTATCCCAGTGGACATTAGAGTATGTATGGCTTTCACTGGACTTGCCAAGAGACCTTTCAGAGACAAACAGGGGCCTCAGGGAGTATCTCACAGACTTCTCTCTTGAGGAAACTTTGGCAGCTCCTGGATGTACTCGTGGCACATGTAGATTAGTACACATATGTCCTGATGTCACCTCAGAAATGAACATGGACATTGCATGCTTTTTATTGGTGGCACACTTCCCTGTGGTACTTTGTGAGATTGATTGCACTCTTGTTGCAATTAAAGACCCATCTGGTCCACAAGGGGAGTAGTACAGCAATAGAAAGAGTTATCATTCCATCATCTCCTAAATAGTGTGTGATACATGGGGATGCATCAACAACGTCTCTGCCCAGCATACTGGAAGTGCACATGATTCCCATATCTGGCATACTAGATCCCTCTGCAGCCTCTTCCAATATGGCTGGATGCCCAAAGATCATCTTGTTGGTAAATGGAAAAATATATATTTTTTTTATTTTATTTAAATAGTTATTCACGAAAACGTATTGCTGAATACTAAACCATATGTTCTTTGTTTTGTCTCAGCACCTTTTCTCTTTTTATTTATTTCTTTATTTTTACTTTTTTCTTTCAGGTGGTGCTGGAGATCTACTAGATCTCTACTAGAGCCATGGCTCATTACATCAGTGAGAAATCTAAGTGGAGCTGCTTAACACTTTTACAACACAGAACTGTCCCATATCTGCACTGTCATCAAGATGGTCTTTGGCATCTTGAAGAGTCGATTTATGTGGCTGGAAGTGTCTGGGGTGTCCTTCAGTATGAACCAGCTACTACAATATGGATGTTTACTACCCATTGCATTCTGCACAACACTTCCAGTCCTCCTATGACTAATGCTGACCATCCACCAGCAGCAGCAATACTAATGCACCCAATAAGGCAGGGTCATGCATGAAATACAGCTGTGTAGTTAAAGTGGTGGTGTCTAATTCAAAACTATGGACCATAACATTCAGGTTACTGTTACTTTTCTTGCAAAAACACCAAGTATAACTGATGCATGCAGTGATATCTGTGGGCTATGCTGTGTAATGCATGCTGTACTGTTGCTGTTCATCAGGCATTCCCTCTAATCTTTAATTTTTTTCTTTCGGAACATGTGCTCATATTATTGTTTGCAAAAGTCATGCCTGAGTACTCACTGACTCCGCTCAGTGATGTTGTAAGGCATTATTAAAGGAATAACAGATTTGTACCTGTTTTGTGCAATACATTCTGCTAGGACGGCATACTAAGTTTGCACATAATAGATCTCCTGAAGTGGTACATTTAGTAAAAAGTGTTATTTCAGTATTTAACATGAGTTCATACCTTGACATTGAATGAAAACATATCACATTGTTTTTATATTACTCAATGTTTCCTCATTTTAACTATTATGTATTTCAACTGACTTAATATTTTCTGTTAAGGCATGCACATCAGATTATCTCATTTTTCCATACACAATGATTTGCATCGTCAGAAACAAAGACATATCATTTGTGCATTGGTGAGTGTGAAGTAGCAGCAGTATTAGTTTACATGGCAGGATACTTATTTTAATCTTTAATTTTCTTATCAATGTTTTTCTGAATACTTGTTAATTACTACTTTTAAGTTGTAGGTAATTGCCATCTGTAAGAATTGTAATGTATAGAACATTAATGGCGTCAATCACTGAAATGCTGTGTTATGACATACAGCACTCTTTACCCAGTTCCATGATGTTTTAAGCAACACCACTACACCAATGAAATGCATTCAGTTGAAAAATGTCCTAAGTGTACATAGTTTAGTTTTTATTTTTTTTCCTACATTATTTAAAAAAAAAAGTATTTCAGCATTTCCCAGTTAGGGGTCGCCACAGCGGATCACCAGTCTGCTACTGACTGGCAGTAATTTTTACAGTGTCGAGTTGCCAACCAGGCAACCAACCTTCACAGAAGGCACACACTCATGTACCTACCTGTATGCAGTCTTTAAATTTCACTCGACTGCAGGGAGGACATGCAGATTCTGCACCAGCTGAGAATTGAACCAGAGAACCTCTTGATGTGAGGCGACAATGCTAACCACTGCGGTCTTCTTACATTATTTAATACTTTATTTCCCTTTGAGTTAAGAATTGACATGTCTATGTGAAGGCCAAATTTAAAGTAACAGAAATGTCATACTTGAATCACAATAAGTCAAGGTCAAATATGTCATGCGCATATCAAAATAGGCTAGGTGATGTTGCAAGGTGCAAGTGATACTGAAGGGGGTTTGTCATGATAGCTGCATGGTGAGTTGGTCTGATGTTGTGACCTACTTGATGCAGGTGATTTTGCAGACTCTGATCTGACAATGCTGAGGGACTGGGACCTGAAATGAGAGGTTCTGCTAGGTGTAGATGAATACTGACGTTGCCTGTTAAAATCTGTTATGTTACGCCTCCCCCACCCACACACACACACACACACACACACACACACACACACACACACACACACACACACACACACACACGCACACACACACACATACACACACACACAGACACACACTTCTGATTACAGTACTTTCTTGAGAAGCATCTGTAGTGTCATGTGATCTCTCCCCATGTATTTGGAAAGTTGTCCTCCAAGACTAACTTCTATATAAGTCTGGTAAGTCTTAACTAGTGTATGAATGGAAGCAGCCAGTGATGCCTGCTCTGCCTTCATACTACACATCATGTGATAATGTGATCATGTCACTCTTTCTGCTCTTTGCCATTTCCATGTAGTGCTGCAAATCAATAAGCACACAATGGAAGACTCTGACTATTTCTAGTTGATGCTTTATGACAGTGCTCTGGGCCCTAAGAATATCATGGCATATTTACTGCTGGACACCAATGCTTTATGTTTTTCCTGTAGAAGCTGTGACAAATTCCTGCACCTGTCACCTCTTTGTAAAGGTGTCACTGTGGATACTGTTACTTCTGAATCTCTGTCATCATCCTAAAAGTGTTGGTCTGGGTTTGGAGAGAATGACGTAGAGGTGCAGGGGTTTTCTTCAGTTATAAGCTAAAGTGTAATGCCTGTATGTGCTTGACTTTGCGATGCACTGTACTTTCCTGCAGAGTTATTGACATGACTATTGCATGCCACTTTCCTCAGGATGCCTGATAAATATAACTATGTCATTATTATCATCACTATCATCAACAGCCATTCTGCTGCTGATATCCTACAAATTTATCAGTATAGTAGCACTGTTTGTTTCCACTGCTGAACCTGTAAAAATGAAGTGAATACATTACTAATAAAGAAGTAGCACAAACTACTGAATACTAAGTAAGGAGATATGGAGGACACTTACCATGCACACTGCCTTCATTGTCATTATGTGTAGAAGTGGATTGTTAACCTGATAATAGTAATTGTCATGTGTTAAATGTCAGCATTAAATTCTCTATATAAATATATGTAAATGTTTTTAAACTGACCTTCCTGAGCAGACGTGTTCTTGCTGCAGATGTTGGTAATACCCAGTGTCCACACCAGCTCTGATTATTCCAATGCCATCATCTTCTTTATCACAGTAAAACTCACATACGGTGAGGAGGGATTCCTCATCTGGTGATAAACAGTTACATTTAGGAGGTGCACCCCCCTGTATAAGTACAGGTAATTACATTCTGCCTTGCCTTTGCACTGTCACACCCTACTATTTAATTTCTCCTCTTCAGAGGTCCAAATGGAGAGATAATAAGTCAGCAACCAAAGGAAAGTAGTATTGCTGAAAGTGAATTCATCCCCAAGTCTTGGTGAGTACCTTCATGAGGTCAACCTAATATTTTCAAAAAAATCTTACCAATACCACACTGATATGTAGTCTATATTAATATAGCATATATCATGGACAGACATAGGTCAAACATTAAAAAAGACAGCTGGGTGCACAAGAACCAGGAAAAAAGTGTCCAATCTTGATAGGCGCACTGGTGCCAGGAAGGAAAAAAATGAAAATGTGTAGAATCCTCAAAATACGGAAACATTCCTACAATGGGGCCAGACCAGACCAAGGAGAAGGATGCTCCCTGCTGTAAAAGGAAGTAGCAGTCCACAAAAATCACAAAAACTGATAGGCCAAAGAAGAGCCATGAAGACAATAGAGTGCACTATTGAGGATAAGAAAGAAATTATGTATTGCTACTATTATGCAGAAAGCACAGAATTTCCAGACACAAGATATACAAAAAGATTAAGAGAGAAATTAGAGGAAAGAAAAATACTTCCACAAGAAAAACTGTCAGAAGCCTCAAATAAAAAAATGTGTTCATTAATACAACAGATTTGTGAAAAGCATTATATAGACCAAGAAACTTTGATCTGTTTGGAAAAAGAAGAATCTGACCAAGTGTGAAAATATAAGCAACAAAACTTAGAGACTTTTGAAAAGTATAAAGAAAGAAATATGGACATGGGAAAGAAAGAGAAATTTGATATGGTGTAATATTTATATAAAGTCAGAAGCCAAATTAATCAATACAAAAAGGCAGCCCCAAAGATATTCAAAGAGTAATACAGAAAAAAGGCACCCAGATATAGAACATTTCACATTCAGGAGACATCTGAAGAAGAAATATGGACATGGGAAAGAAAAAGAGATTTAATATGGTGTAATATTTATGCAAAGAAGAAAGCAAAACTATTCAATACAAAAAGAGCAGCACCAAAGATATTTGAAGAGAAATACAGGCAAAGGAATCTGGACATGGAAAAGTTTACAATACAAAAAATAAGAAGACAAAGAGATAAAGTAGAAAAGAAGATTAGTAATGGAGAAGTTAAAGAAATACACAGTGAGGTTGTGGAGTATCTGCGAAGTGAAGGATTCAGTGTGGAAAATCTAACTCGGAAAGTACCAGAACAGGATAGAGCAATAGACATCCAGATTAAGGAGAAACCAGTGGAACAGGAAGCAACTGGTCAGTTGCCATATGAAGATATTTTGGAGCCTTCCACAGGAAATCAGTATAAATGTTCACTTGAAGCTGGACAGCAAGGAAAGGAACAAGAAATTGTGGCAACTCTGGCTTAGTGGATATTGAGGGGGTGAAAGGCCGATGAGTTTCTATACGACAGAGCAACAGATGGCACAGGATGAAATTGAAGAGAAGGTGCCACAGGAAGATGCTATAGAACTTTCTATAGACTGCCTGCAGAAAATGGAGAACAAAAAAATGTGCTCTCAGTTTAAAAGAAAAGGAGCTAAGAGAAGAATTGCTTGATTTAATAGAGATAGATAGACATATTAAAATCAATGAAAAAAATAAACTACAGATGGGCAATAAAACCCCAAAATTTAGAAGTTTTGCAAAACAAATTAACACAATAATTAGGACTGTCCATAAAGATCCATGTGATATAACAGAAATAAACATGGCATATTACCGTGCAACTAAATTAGTAACAGATAAAATTCTACCACAAGAACACAAGCAAGGGAAAGGAAAGGGAGAAATCGAATACCATCAAGGAAGTATCGAACAGAGAAAGCTATAAAGCAATGAAGAGAGTAAGTGTCATTGTTAGAGGAGTAGAGAAGAGGGAATAGATCAACAAAAATACTCAGAAAGATAGACGTGATAAAAGCAATGTGCAATATTATAACAGATCAGAATCCATCATGTACTATTGCAAATAATAAACTAAAAATAGCACATGCAGAAAAACCTCGAAGATACATAGATAAATATACAGGGAAAGTACAAAATAAGCAATTTATTGATGATCAAAAGAAGTTTTATAGAGAATTGGGAAACAAGGTAAAAGGAACTGAAAGGCCACCAAAAAAAGAAAAAAAATAGATATGTTTTGGAGCAATATTTATGAATATCCTGTGGAACATAACAAAGATGCTAAATGGATAGAAGAAGTAAAAGAAACACTAAGAAGTTCAAAGGTACAGGCTATGAAATGAGATGAAGCAACAGCCAAAGAGATTGAAACAAAGTTAAGAAAAGCCTCTGATTGGAAAACTCCTGGCCTAGATGCAGTACCTAACTTCTGGTTAAAAGTATTAACATCTTTCCACGAATATTTAGCCATGAGTAAGAACTACTTATATGTGCACCCTGAACAGACACCAACCTGGCTAACAACAGGGAAAACAATGCTCCTACTTAAGAGTGAACCTGTAAGCTACCCTAACAATTATGGACCAATAATTTGCCTTCTGACGCTTTATAAACTATACACTGGAATTGATGTTGACAGAGTATATAGTCATTTAGGAGAAAACTCAATTATGACAATAGAGCAAAGGGGCAATAAAAGAAAGTCATATGGAACAAAGGATCATTTGTTGTTAAATAAAGTCATAGTGTAGAACTGTAAAACGGGGAAGAATCTGAGGAAGACCTGGTTTTGGAAATGGGCAGACAAACACAAGTAATGAAACCTTTGTTATGAATGCATGGTTACAGTGTAACCCGAACTTATTGATGGAAGGAACTGTGAGTACTGGTAATTACTTGGATAACTTACAAAGACTTGACCATTTACTTTTGAAAATTAAAAAACTGCAGCTAAATAATGTTTATTTTAGAGAATGCTTAAAGTTAAAGCTTTTCCCTAAGGGTTTACGTGTATGGTGCTTCCCTACAGGTTTGATAGCAAACTCATTGTTACACAAAAATGTTTGATTGACACGGATTCGAATACATAGAGCTGGTGGTCAAACATAATGAAATCCATATATCTAATTTAATTGGGGAAGCCCATGAACTTGATAGGAAAATTGTGGAGGATGTGTTGCATGAGAATAATTTATTTGAATATAATTGTACTGTTGAAAGTATAGAGCAACAAATTACCATCATAAAGAACAGGAAGTTGAAAAAAATTGAAAGCGACACAGTATAATAATAATATCACATACCCTGAACCACCAAAATCTCAAAATTGGGACAGTGGTTTTGTTGCCAATAGGGACATGGGCAAAGAATATTTTTTTAAAGGAAGAAGAATACCTCCCTTTGAGGAGATTCAAGTGGCTGAGGGAGCGGTACAACAGGGAAGTCCCTCCACAAGATGCCCAGCCAAGGAACAGGGGTTGGGGGGTTATACATCTTACCAGAGAGGGAATCGGAGAGGAGGTCATCAGGGTCGGAGATGACAACAGAGAGAGAGACAGTAATAGTACAATGATTATGCATAAAAACTCAAAAGGAGATTTTAATGTATTTAATTTTTCTTCCTTATAGATGGACATTATTGACTGTGATCTATTAGCTAAAGGCTTGTCGTTTGTGCCTGAGAAAGACTGTGATATAGCTAGGACTTTGATTGATTTGAAATGTTATGTGAGAAAATTGAATTTTAATGTATTATTTCATGCTGTTGAGTATGTGAGTAATCCATTACATATCTCTAGCATGTACAATCCCCCGCTTCACCCTTCTTTTCAAATATTTGAGAAACTGTGTGAAATGGATATTAGGAATTTGGTGAAAGGTGGTACTATTTGAGTAAGAATGAAATAGAAAGATTAAACAGGTTAAAATCAAATAAGGAAATTAGAATTATTAAATCTGATAAACGGTGGTGGGGTGGCAGTGATGAATATCAGTGATTATAATTTAAGAATGAAGAAAGTTTTTGATAATGTATCTTATAGACAAGTTTTATTGAATGAATTAAATGGGGCTTATAGAAGGATAAAAAATGATTTCAATTATTTATTTATTGAAGGAATTATTTCTATTGATGAGTTAAACTATTTATCTATCTCTCGTGCTAAGATTCCATCGATTTTTGGTCTACCTAAAATGCATAAGACCCTTTATGATCCACCCATGCAGCCCATAGTTGATGACAGAGGTTTAATAACTTATTCTCTGGCTAAGTTTTTAGATTTAAAGTAACCAAAGCCATTTATTTTATCTGAGACTAACTTATGTAAAGATTCTTGGGATTTTCTAAATAGAATGAATAATCTTGAATTTTCTGAGACTGGGGTCTTTATTACAATAGATGTGAAAGACGTATATACTGTTATCCCCCATGACACTGGTCTGGAATGGGTATGTTAGTTTTTGGTAGAAATGTTAATCTATATGAGCATTTATTTGAGCTTGTGTTGAAAAATAATTTTATCTTTTTAGACAATGATTATTTTCTCTAAATACAGGGGGTAGTGATGGGTTCACCATGTGGGTGCTTATATGCCAATATGGTAATGCTGCAATGGGAAATAAGTATTTATTTAGTTCCCCATTTTTTACCCACTGTAAACTACACATCCAATTTTTGGATTATATATTTATTTTTTGGGATGGCCCCTTGGAAACCATACCTGACTTTTTAAGTTATATTAGTGATTCAACATTTTTTTTAAGGTTTACCCATAATGTGGAGGAAAAAGACATTTCCAATCTTAATATGAGATTGGTCAAGGATTTCATTTTGAAAGGGATTGTTGCAGAATATTATTGAAAAAAGACATACTCTAACAGTTTTCTACATTTTGATAGCTCTCACCCCTTTAAGCAGAAAAAAGAAGTGCTAAAAGGCCAATTTATGAGAGCCGCATGGATGGTTTCTCTCTTTGATGCCTTCTTGGTAGAATGTGAATTGTTAAAGGATATGTTCTTGTTGAGAGGTTATCCATTGACCTTGGTAAATGAAATAATGTTGGAGGTAATTAATAAAAGAGAAAGGGGGTACTTTAAACCTATTTTATTTAAAGATTATGGTGAACCATGTAGGGACAGAGATTCAAACTCTTTTCCTATAATGGTCAATGATGATGAAATATTACAAGAAAGTTTGTTGGTGAGACCTAATATGGTTAGGGAAGATTAATATTCCTAATGCTGTATGCAGTGAAAGGTTTTCTACTCAGAAGGCTAGTTTTCAATCGGCTTTTATCACACCATATAGTAAGTCCAGTAAATAAATTGCAAGTGTTTTATATAAGAACTGGGTGATTGTATCGACCTGCAATGATTTAAGACACATTGTAGGTGCAAAACCCACTATTGTTTATAGGAGAGGACAGTGCTTGAAAAATATATGGGAGTCTAGTTCAAAAGAACATACTTCAGGTGGTATGAAAAAGTGTGGGGCTTGCAACTTCTGTTCTTATATTATGGAGGGGAAATCCTTCAGGATTAATGGAGTGACTGTTCGGTTAAATAAGAAATCCTCGTGTCAAACAGAGAAGGTAGTTTACTGTGCTTTCTGTATGATCTGTCCCGGTTTTTATATTGGAAAAACCGAAAGAAAGTTTAAGTGTCGTATATATGAACATTTAAGAGATATCAGACTGAAGAAAGATACTAATGCTTTGGCTAAGCACTGTAAAAAATATGAGGGATACTCTTTCAAATTTATGATCATTGAAGCTTTGGTTGTGGATTTGAGAGGTGGACCTTAGTCCCTACAACTGGAGAAACAAGAAACTCTTTGGCAATTGAGAACTAATTCTACTCAATGGCCAGGGATGAATGATGTTTTTTCCTTAACATGCTTTTTAAAGTTAAAAGCATTAGAAAGGTAAATGTAAAGGTATAATGGTTGAATTATAGGTTCATAGGTTCATAGGTAGGTACTAGGCTATTGGCCCTAGGGCCTATATAGGCCTAGCCAAAAAGGTACCCTGGCTTTCACCACCCAAAAAAATTATTTTCCTGTGCCCCTGTTGAGCAGAGCCACAGAAGTGATCCCCGGGGTGAATTTCCTATCTCCCATCCAATCATCCTAAACACATCCTAAACAATTTAAGACAGCCACCAAAGAGCACTTTAATAGTCACTGGTCCTGCCACTGCACTCTTCCTCATAGGTTCACAGGTTCGTAGTTGGGTACTAGGCCATCTGCCTGAAGGCCTTTATAAGCCTAGCCAGAATGTGTTGGCTTTTGCCAACCCCTTAGATTAGTTCCCTGTGTCTCTGTCCAGCAGAGCCACTGAAGTGATCCCTGGGGTAAACTTTCTGTTTCCAATCCTCTCGTCAAGGTTTCTTTTGAAGAGTGTTAGCAAGGAGCTCTGCCTAATGTAGATTGAGATCTTGTTCCAAAGCATGGGAAGTCTCAGGGACAGGAATCTATCCCTCCAGCACGTCCTATTTATTGTTGTGGTGAGTTTTAGATCCCTAGAGCATGTGGCTTGAGGGGAAAAGGTTTTCTTTAGGTGGAGCATGTCCATCAATTCTGGGTTGGACATGGTCTTGTATGTCAGGCAGAGTTCACCTCTGAGTAGGCGTTATGCAACCAAGTACAGCTGGAGTTTCTTCAGTCGAGCTGCATAGGACATCTGTTTGAGGCCAGTGATCCTCTTGGTGAGGTACTTCTGTGGTCTTTCCAGCAGTTGCAGGTGTCTTGTAAGATACATCCCAAATGGGGAGTTGTACTCTATGATGGGTCTGATGAGTGATGAGTAGAGGGGCACAATGACCTCTTTTAATCTGGATGCAAACCCTTTTTGATTAGGTGGGCCATATAGAAGGATTTTCTAACCACTTTGGCAATGTGATTATCAAAGGAGAGATTACTATCTACTTGCGTCCCCAGATCCCTTATTACATTTTCCATATTTAGGGTCTACCGCCTATGTGGTAGTTTGTGGGTACTTTGTTTTTTCCAAAGGGGATGACTATGCACTTTTTGGCATTTAGCTTGAGGCCATGATTTTGACACCAGGTAGCCATCTCAGTGAGACCCTTTTGGAGGATGCCTGTGTCATCTGAAGAGTCAATTATAGCCCCTAGTTTGCAGTTGTCTGTGAACTTGGTCAGCCATAGTCCTCCTGTGCTTGCCTGTACCTCTGAGAAGTATATGTGGAACAGGAGGGGGTCCTAGGACTGAGCCCTGGGGATTGCCACTTGTAACTGGTTTAGAGTCGGACCTAGCTCCCGCAACTCTCACCATGTGAGTTCTGTCCATGAGCCAGTTGGCAACCCATCTTGTGATGTAGGTGTTTATGTTCAGACTGGTGAGCTTGTCTATAATACCAGAATGGGGAATGGTGTTGAAGGCCTTCTTAAACATCTCCTATTCCTCATACCTTAATCTACTTTCTGCCGTTAACTCACTCTTCTTACTAGCTCTCTCTAATCTTCCTTGACTACTCTTTCTACTGTCGTCTAAAATCTATTAAGCAAATTGCCTCAGAGAAACATTCTATTGTAATTGTCTTGCCTTCATGCAACTACAATATTATATAACTGGGCTTTTGTAACTACTTACCACAAAAACTATACTCATCTTAATGACATATTTCTTTTTATACATCTTGAAATAGTTATGCTATACTCCTGATTATCAACACTGTATAACATTGTATTGCTAGTAATTGCCTTGTAATAATCCTGTAACATTGCTGTTTAATGCTAATTTATAATGAAAATTGTATATTATGTTGGAGTTTTCTCCCCGGGCCTCCACTGAAAAAGGGCTCTTCAGCTCAGTTGGACAATCCCAGTCAACAAATGTAACATAAATAAAAAAAATAAATAAATAAATCATCAAGATTTTTCTTGAAGAGTGCTAATGAGGAGCTTTGTTTGACATAGATAGACAGTTTGTTCCAGAGTATGGGAAGTCTCTGGGACAGGAATCTATCCCTCCAGCATGTTCTGTTTATTGTGGTGACAAGGTTTAGGTCGCTAGAGCATGTAGCTTGGAGGGATTGGGATTTCTTTAAGTGGAGCATGTCCAACAGCTCTGGGTTTGACATAGCTTTGTATGTTAGGCAGAGATTGCCTCTGAGTAGGCGATATGCGACAAAATAAAGCTGGAGTTTTTTGAGATGGTCTGCTTAGAGCATCTGTTTGCGGCCGGTAATCCTCTTTGTGAGGTATTTCTGTGTCCTTTCCAGTTGTTGTAGATGTCTTGTGAGGTAAATACCAAAAGAGGTGCTATATTCTATAATGGGTCTAATGAGTGACAAGTAGAGGGGAACAATGACCTCTTTTTTCCTAGATGAGAAACCTTTTGTGATGAGGTGTGCCACATAGAAGGACTTCCTGACTACTGTGGTGATGTGATTATTAAAGGAGAGACTACTGTCCACCTGTGTCCCAAGGTCTCTTATCACACTTTTGGTGTTAAGTAGACTACCGCCTATGTGGTAGTTCATGGCTACAGAGTTTTTACCAAAAGGGATGACAATGCACTTTTTGGCATTGAGCTTGAGTCTATGGCTTTGACACCAGGCATCTGTCTCAGTGAGGCCCTTTTGTAGGATGAAACATGTCATTTCTCTGCTATTTTATCAGCCTGCTTACACTTGCCTTAATCAAACTGTATCCAACAGCCCTTGTTTTGCCTAGCAACAGGAGAAACAATCCTCATAGGTCTTAAACCCAGGACCCTGTACACTATAGTCACAGCACTTAACCACTAAGCCATAACAGCTGTAAGGTGTTAGGTTTTGGTTTTACATATACTCTCATACACATATAAAAAAAAAAATATATATATATATATATATATATATATATATATATATATATATATATATATGTGTGTATATATATATATATATATATATATATATATATATATATATATAGACAGATATATAGATATATATATATATTTATATTTTGGATTTTTATGAGTCAGTTTATTTTAAAAAAATATTTAAATATTTATTTATAGATTGGTAATTGAATTTTTATATGGTGTTTACTGAAGGATCGTAAATGAATGTATTACGATTTTATTATAAATATGCTGCTCCTTGTAATTGTAAGGTGTGTATAGAGGAACAATTTATATATAATTATATAGTTTTATTAGCACTGACAGCAGTCTACTCATTTCTTGAGACTATGTCTGTATTTCTTATGCTTTTATATGTTATTTACATTATTTACATTATATATGTTGTTACACATGTTTCTTATGCATTTTAAGCTTTTATATTTGTTTATAGAATGTAAGATTTTTTTTTAATTATTTGATGGATAATTGTTGTACACTACTGATAGGTTGCTGATGTGAGGTGGGACATATTGCTAATGTATTTAAGAAGTGCTAAAGTAATGAGTGGTTATCTTGAAAAAGTCTCTGAATAAGCAAAGACGAAAGAGCTTGATGTACTGCTCTAAACTTTGCGATTTATTGTGTTAAATGTATATAGTGTTTAACTTAATAAAAGACATACTTGTGGATTCTCGACTGGAAGTCATTTGTTTTGCTCCATAACCTGAAGCTTATTATTTTTTGAGTCGTTTTGTAGATTTTTGGGTTTAAGAATCTGAGTACGGCATGGAATTACTACAAAAAAGCATTTAGCAGTATCTCACATGCATGGATAAAAGAGTGCTTCAAAATGTATAAGATATACCCTACATTGATAAACAACATCACAGTGACCATGAAACAGTGGCAAACCACTTTGCAGTTAAGCCATGATAAAGGACAAATTATTATTCCAGGGATAAAAATCCAAAGGGGGATATTCCAGGCTGATTCTCTGTCACTGTTGCTCTTTTGCCTTGCCCTTAACCCATTAAGCTATAATTTGGCTCCCAGAGCATAAAGACTTCTCATCTTCTCTTTCTTGATGATTTAAAACTGTATATCTCATCAGACGAGGAACTGAAGGTACAATTGCAAGTAGTCAAAACTTTTCCAGATAATATAAGAATGTCATTTGGTATTGATAAATGTGCAAATGCAACATTTAAAGCAGAAAAGCTGTAGCACCAAGAAAACATCAGTTTGGGACAAGAATGTGATATAAAAGAACTTGAGCAAGAGAGACTGCATAAATATTTGGGAATTGATGAAAGTTCAACAATAAAACAAGAACAAATGTGAATAAAACTTAGTAAGGAATATTTTAGAAGACTTAAGTTAATCCTGAAAACAGCATGGATATCTAGGAACAAAATTCAACTTATAAACCAATTTGCTCATCCTGTCCTAACTTACAGTTTTGGATTGATTGACTTGTCCCAAAAGGTGTTGGATAGATTAGACGGGAAAACAAGAAGGATGCTTCATGCTCATCAAATGATTTATAAAAATCAGTGTATAACAAGATTATGTATTCCCTGTTCAGAAGGAGGTATAGTTCTACTTGGAATTGATTACATGTATAGATCTACAATTGTGGGGCTACATACACATCTGCTAACCTCACAGGACCCAAATATAATGAAAGATTTAAAACATGAAAAGAATAAATCTAAGATGACCTCCCTTCTTAGTCTAGCAGAAGCAAATTGGCGCCAAGCGGGAATGGAAATCAAATCAGAAGTAGATAAAAATCAGGCAGCAACTGAATGTGCCAAAAAGCAAAAGAAAGAATATAAGGAAAGGATCAGATGAGAAAGCAAGAAATGTGGAAAATGCATAAATATGGTTGCAAATATAAGAAACTCTTGGAAGAGCCTCATGTTGAGCAGGATCAAGCCCAGGAATGGTTAAGGAGAGGTGAATTCAAACCAAAAGAGGAAAGGTTAATATTGGCCGCCCAAATTAGTGGGCTACATACACATTGGTTTACAAAGTCCATAGAACATGGAGAAATAGACAAATCTAGATTTTGTAAAACAGAACTGGAAACAGTCGCACACCTTGTTGCTGGTTGCCATATACTAATGGCAGAAGGACTGTACACTGAAAGGCATACTAATGTGGCAAGACTGTTGCCCTGGGAATTGTGCAAACATTATAATATTGAAGTAACTGAAAAACACTGGAAACTTGAGCCACAAAGCATTATAGAAAATGATGAAGTCTACATCCCGTGGGATCACCCATTACCAACAGTTTAAAAGACAGATGCAAGAAAACCAGATATAGTGTTCCATGAAAAAAAGAAAACAAAAGTAGCACTGATCATTGAAATATCTATATCCAGTGACTACAGTGTCTTGTATACAGAGAGACACAAAGTCATAAAATATCAGGATTTGCTGACAGAAATGAGAGCAATGTGGAAGAAAGATTCCCATACAGTTCCAATAGTAGTAGGGCAATGGCTCTTATAAAAATAATCTGCACTCATATTTAGTTATGTTATCAATACATGTAACTCCAAAAGAATTGCAAAAAGTCATTACTGGACACATTGCAGGTGCTGCAAAGAGCACTTCTGACTGACATCAAAGAGGAAATAATACTAATTTCATGAACTTTTATTATACTTTGACTTAAGAATGGAGTCCATTCTTGTCATGGTATTAGAAACCCAAAAGATCTGGAGAAATTAAAAAAGAGAGAGGAGGTATTCATTTGGTGTTAAAGGGTTACATTTAAGAGGTGGCCCCCTCCTTTACAAGTACAGGCAATTGCATTCTGCTTTGTCTTTGTTTTGTCACACCAAAATATTTCATTTATCCTCTTCATGCACTGTGTCAGTGTGTGGTTCCTTGCGCCAACAGCATTTATATCCATAGCCACTTGGTTCCAGGCATTTTCCCTCTGGGCTTGTTGGGCACACCTTTTCCCAAAAAAATGTTTGCTGTATGTTCTAAGGGTTTCCATGATGATGCAATTTTCCTCATGGCTAATATTTTCCTTTCTCTTCCTTGATCTATGATTTTGCACATCATTACTGTACCTAGAATAACATGCCCCTGTCATACACAATCATTTTTGATGTAATGATTAGTCAAGCAACACAACAATGAAAGCATGCCTACTATTATCAAAAAAAAAAAAGAGCCGATGCGTCACAAGCCCCATAATTATATGCATGTGCAGACTCTCAGTTTCTCCAAGTAATGTTTTCATCATTATGAATACATTCACATTGGCAGTTTAACTAATCCACCATTCACCAAGGACTTCCTTTTATTTATAATGCTGTCACATTTCATTCAGTAGTGAGATTCAAAAATCTCCTAGTAAAGACATATGCATGTTGTGCCAGTAAAACATCCTTGACACCAATACCTAACAATTAAATCAATGCATTTCTATCATGTGTGCACAATCACTAAATGACATCAAAATAAAAACTTGTCTTTCTCAGTGATCACTCACAGGGGATAATTGGCTAGGCTTAAAATGGCTCGCAAGGGCAGTTAGCCTAGTACTAATCTATGAACCTATGAACCTATTTCTACTGCTACTGTAATGAATTTCCAGTGAAAAATCAGTTTTACAGTATTCACATACGTCATCCAACTCTGCCCACCATTCCAGTAAAGCAAGCATTTCTTCAAGTAAACCCAGTAATCTACATCATTTTGAACTGTTTAATATTAGTTTACAATATTTCTAACATTTATTGCTTTCTTTAAAATGTCCACAATTTCCTAAACTATTTGCCACTTAACTAGAGTAGTAGCAAGTTAATATTGCGATTTTAAACATATTAATTTTTGGGAGATTTATGCATTTTGTATTCAAATAAGGCTGTATTATGCTTATAGGTTCATAGGTTCATAGGTATGTGCTAGGCTATCGGCATATGTAAGCCTAGCCAGCAAGATACCATAGCTTATGCCACCCAAGAAAGTTATTTTCCTGTGCCACTGTCCAGCAGAGACACAGAAGTGATCCCCGGGGTGTATTTCCTATTTCCCATGCACTCATCAAGATTTTTCTTGAAGAGTGCTAATGAAGAACTTTACTTGACATAGATGGGTAGCTTGTTCCAGAGTATAGGACGTCTCTGGGACAGGAATATATCCCTCCAGCGTGTCCTGTCTATTGTGGTGGCAAGGTTTAGGTCCCTAGAGCATGTAGCTTGGAGGGATTGAGATGTTTTTAGGTGTAGCATGTCCAACAGCTGTGGGTTTGACATAGCTTTATATGTTAGGCAGAGATCACCTCAGCGTAGGTGATATGCTATGGAGTAAAGCTGGAGTTTTTTGAGGCGGTCAGTGTAGGGCATTTGTTTGAGGCCAGTAATCCTCTTTGTGAGGTACTTCTGTGGCCTTTCCAGCTGCTGCAGATGTCTTGTGAGGTACATTCCAAAAGGGGCATTGTACTTTATAATGGGTCTAATGAGTGATGAGTAGAGGGGAACAATGACCGCTTTTTTCCTGGATGAGAACCCTTTAATGATGAGGTGTGCCACATAGAAGGACTTTCTGACTACTGTGGCAATGTGACTATCAAAGGAGAGACTACTGTCCACCTGGGTTCCAAGGTCTCTTATCACACATTCGGTGTTAAGTAGATTGCTGCCTATGTGGTAGTTCATGGGTACAGAGTTTTTACCAAAGGGGATGACAATGCACTTTTTGGCATTGAGCTTGAGGCCATGGCTTTGACACCAGGCATCTGCCTCAGTGAGACCCTTCTGTAGGATGTCCACATCATTTGGGGACTTGATTATGGCTCCTAGTTTGCAGTCATCTGTGAACTTCGTCAGCCTGAGGTCTTCTGTGTTAGCCTGTACTTCAGAGAAGTAGATATCAAACAGGAGAGTTCCCAGGATGGAACCCTGTGGCACTTCACTTGTCACTGCCTTGACAGTTTCTATGAATTGCAGTAATAAGCAAACATGAAAGCAACATAGCCACATAACTAAGCCTTGGGTAGTCCTAAGTAGTCCTAGTAGCTATGTCCATGACCTCAAAGGCAATACACAATTGTGTGCAGAACTTGTTGCAAATGGAGCCACCTATACTGAGCCAGAAAATATAGCAAACCTCTTGGCTGATAAATTCATTTACAACTTTACCGATCTCTCCCCCTCAAGCCTTCCTCAGGAAATATCATCAAATATAGCTCCCACTGCTATCATTAGAGAACAGGTCCTTAATATTCTCTCTAAGACCAAGTTCACTGCATCAATGGGCACAGACAATATCCCAGGATGCCTTCTAAATAGCATGAAACATGATCTATCAGGGCCTCTGTAATAACTGTTTAACTGTAGCCTTCAAAGAGGCTTTGTGCCTCATGAATGGAGAAAGGCAACAGTCATCCCTCTGCACAAATGGGTGATCTACAGTCCCTGGAAACTACAGACCCATAAGTCTCACCAGTCTTATATGTTACCATCATCATCATCAGCCCCCTTTTTCCCATTTTTCTACATGGGGTCAGGGTATTGTGTTAACTGTTGCCAACTCTCTCGATTCAGTGCCACACTCCTGCCTTTTTCAACACCCATACCTGAATTTCACAGATCTTCTTTCACACAATCCATCCACCTCTTTGCAGGACATCCTCATTTCCTCTTACCTTCTACCTGTCTGTCCCAAATCATCCTCACCAGATTGTCTTCTGCTTTTCTACACATGTGCCCAAACCAACTCTTTTCTGCAATTGGAGCTACTTTGGCTTCTGCTCTTATATCCTCATTTCTTCTTCTGTCCCACAGTGTGCATCCTACCACCCTTCTCAGGCACTTCATTTCCATCACCTCTAGCTTCTTCAACTGGTCTGCCTTTACTGCCCAAGTTTCTGTACCATACAGTAGTACTGGTTGGACCACTGTCTTGTACACCTTACTTTTCAGCTTCTTTGGAATTCTTCTGTCATAGACTACACCATGATACTCTATGCCAGTTGGCTGCAGCCCCTCTGATTCTAACTTTGACCTCTTTATTCAGACTACCCTTCTCCTCAACTACTCCCAAATACTTGAAGCTGTTTACCTGTTCCACTATCAGCTTCTTCTGATTTCCCCAATTTGCTGCCATTACTACTATCTTATCTGTGCTTAGTTTCATACCATGTGCTTTCAGATTTGCATTCCATTCTCCTATCCTTTGCTGAAGTTCTAGCTCAAAGTCTGCCTGTACTGCCACATCATCTGCATACAGCAGCTTTGTTGATCTCTCCCCTCCAACCTGTTTGCTAATGTAGTCCATCACCTGTATGAACAGCAGTGGGCTCAGAGTTGAACCCTGATGTACACCCACACCCAGTAGGAACCCCTCTGTGAGGCTGCGTCTTATATGTAAAGCCATGGAAAGGATTATCATGGAGATTATCAATAGTAATATAGTAAACCTACAGACACTGGACCCAATCCAGTTTAGTTTTGTCAAGGGCAGATCATGCCTACTCAATGAGTAAGTCTGAGGTCGTTCACTCGAACATGAACTATGACAAAGTCATAACGGTAGTTGTTGCTAAGAGACCTGAGTGCATGCATGATCTGATGAATCTTGGCACCGGACAGACAGCTGACAGTGACTTTCTACTTGTCCAACCTGGTGAGTGGGACGGTTTACCTTTACAAAGCTGAATCATAGTGGTGCGATTGCTCATATGAGCAAATTGTAACCACGAAAATGAAAACAGTGACAGTTTTAAATGTCCAAAAATCAGTAAATTGAAAAGATTTGCTGATTTTCGAACATTAATGTCGAAAATAAATCAACCCCCTACTTTAATATTCTAACTCCAAGATCGCACTACAGTGGGGAAAGGGACCATTTTTTCGATCCCCACTATAGTGCAATCCGCCCCAAAATGTCGAATGTGCAATGAGCGAATGTCATTGTGCATTCACTCATTGCACAGTTGAACCTTTTTCCATTCGGCGTTTGCAAACTTTGCAAACTGCCTTTTGGACAATTGCTGTTCGCCTGTGTGCAATACACACACATGAAGGTAAACCGAGTGTGACATCCGTGTGTCTCACTAGTGAGTCTGCAATGACTAGAAAATTTGTTTTTTGAGAGCTACACCTTATGGCTTGGTAGGTGAGACACTGGTGTTGCTATGTGTCATGGGTGCTGTGGGAACTATGTTAGTTGTAGCAGTCTTGTGTTTTGGAGGCCTCTGGTGTCTCAGTAGTTTTTTTGACAGAACCTCCGCGTATGGTGATTTTTGTGTTGGATGCGTACTATGTGTATGAGTAGTGGTACTATGTGCATGTGTAGTGGTGGGTGGGTTGACAACCTCTTCCGTGATACTATTTTGAGTGTAAGACAGCATAGATTCAAGATTCTCGGTGTAGATACATCTCTCACACTCTGTACTAGAGTGAGTTATTAGTAGAGGGTTGTCAGTATACATGAGAGAATTGCTACACTGCCTCAAGAGACCCAAGTCAACAACGATGGTAAGAGAAACAAAGGTGGTCCAACTGTCCATAATGCTAGGTTGAAGATGGTTGTCATTGGGGGGGCTTTTCAGGACCAATCCAGGAGGAGCTCCGTGGATGGATATTTCTGTCTGCTTTTTTCCCTTGGTAATTTAATAGGTTTCAGCTCACTAGCAGTATTTATTTGGCTGGGAAAGTACTAAGTATGAGGACTATACAAATGGGGACAGCTGTAGCTAAGGGAAAAATTGTTAAATTAATCTGTCCGGCTATGACTCACAGTTGTGTGGCAGTGCATGATGCTGCATGATGTGCAAACAAGCAGAAACCTGCTCAAATGCAGGGCTTAAATAATAGAAGCTAAAAACTTGAAAAAACTTTAAAAAGTTTCAAGAAGACCAATGAGGATACTTATTCCAAGCCCTAGACCAACCATCCTTCACCAGACAGGTTCCAATCAGCACAATCCTCTCACTTGGGTGCAGAAACACCCCTTCCAATCCAAGATGACCTGGAAAATGTGCTAAGAACAAACAGCCACTGCAAACAGAGCAAGATGCAGCAAACCTGTATCTGGACAATGCTACAGCTACTAGCTACCCTACTTTCAGCAGGAATCACTAAGAAATGTTTAACACAGAAGAAAATAGCAGTGAAACATTAAAAAACATTTAAAATAGCAGAAAATCAGCAAAGAGACTCTAATGATTGTTTTAAACAGCTAAGAAATCAATTATTATAACACTGCTTGGTGGGGAAACCAAAACAAGCAGAACCGATTGCTTCACAACAGTAAAAACCACCAGCAAATACTTACCAAACAGTGAAAATAGCACGAGCTTTGCAAGCAGTGAAAACAGCAATAAAATTCGATTTAGCAGGCACAGTAAGGCAGAAAATTGCAGTACAACAGTGTATATTAGTAAACAGTATATAAATGCAGTATTAAAGTAGGTGTCAACCAGGGTTGCCAGACGTCCCTATTTGGGTGAGACTGTCCCGAGATCACTAGCCTGATCCCGAGTCCCGCCCTGCCGGTTAAAATCCCAGCCAGCCTCCGCTTTGTTTGTTTTTTTTTTTTTTTTGATTGTCCCGTACACCTGGCATACAGGCCAATCAAAAATTGCTAAACACAGAGCTTCTTGTGTTCCACATTAAACACGAGAAGCTCCGTGTTTAACGATTTTTGATTGGCCCATATGCCGGTATACGGGCCAATCAAAAATTGCTAAACACGGAGCTACATATGTTGAATGCGAAACTGCAATGCATTAAACGAAGCTCTGTGTGTAGTGCAAGAGCTACTGAGTGTGAAGACCTTTTTTTTTTTTTTTTTTTTTGGTCTTCACTTGCCGTGAGAGACCTTCTGTTTTTTTTTTCGTCCCTTTTGGAAGGTCAGAAACCTCTAGTCATCTGGTATCTTAGCTCAGAGTTGTGTTTGCTTACTGCAAACAAACAGAAACCTGCTCAAATGCAGGCCTTAAATACTAGAAGCTAAAAAACTTGAATTTTTTAAAAAATGTTCAAAAGGACAAATGAGGATGCTTATTCCAAGCCCTGGACCAACCACCCTTCACCAGACAGGTTCAAATCAGCACAATCCTCTCACTAGAGTGCATAAATGTCCCTTCTAATCCAAGATGGCCTGGAAAAAATGCTCAAAGCAATCAGCAACTACAAACAGACCCAGATCCAGTAAACCTGTATCTGGACTATACTACAGGTAGTAGCTAACCTAGTTTCAGCAGGAACCACTATAAAATGCTTAACACAATAGAAAAATAGCAGTGAGTCACTAAATGTTTAAAACAGCAGAACATTAGCACGAAGACTCTAAAGAATGTTTTAAACACCTAACAAATCAGTCATAGACTATATACTGATAATGGCATACACAGTGGTTTGTATTTCAACAATAATAAATAAATAAAAATTTAAAAAAAAGGTAGCAACACAGAGGAACACAAGCATTAACAGCTATAAGTAAGATAAAAACTGATGATTTTATTAATGACTTTTGTCCACCATATAAATAAAATTTAAATGTACTCCTTTAAAAAAACATGTAGGTGAAAAAGCATTTTTGGTTAACCCATATTTGTCACAGTGTATAATGTCCCAGTCCAGGAACACACCATAGTCAAGATGTTCATATTAATAAATAATTTAATATCCTCAGTTTAGAGCTTTTGTTCTTAAACAGAACTTCAGCAGAACCAAAGTATAATAGAAAAATATGTGCAGTTATACTGACATCATTAACAATCAACCAATAAACACCTCCATACATATTCATATTCTTATATGCCTCTTCCCTTCTAATTGTTTGTAATCTAATAAAGATATATGTATATGCCTGTGTGTATGTGTGTGTATATATATATATATATATATATATATATATATATATATATATATATATATAATTATTATTTATTTATTTAACATTTGTTAACTGGGAAAGTCCGATTTGGAACAATGCAAATTTTCAGCGGAGGCCTGGGGAGAAACACTCCAGATGCTTGTCTTTGTAACGTATATAGATGTACACATCTATTTATTTATTTATATATATATATATATATATATATATATATATATATATATATATATATACATATACATCTATATCTATATATATATACATATACATATATATATATATATACACATATATCTATCTATATAGATATTTATATATACAGTTTATATATATATATATATATATATATGTGTGTGTGTGTGTGTGTATATATATATATATATATATATATATATATATATATATATATTTATATATATAGGCTACAATTGTTGTTGACCCTTACTGTTGAAAATATAATAGAAATAATTCAATAAAAACGTGATAAATCAACAAATACAAAGGCTAAAAAAATGACATTCTAAATAATCTCCATTTCTCTCAATGTGCGCAATCAAAATTAGCCACAGTAAACAAAAACAACTTTTTTGTTCATATATCTAAAATATTATTGCTAATGCTTTCACCCAACATTATTTTGTTATAATTTTGTCGACTGCATCTTATTACATGGTTTAAAGATACATGGTCATATAAACCTGGTGCCAGAATGGCATTTAGCTTGAGATGCCATAATAGCAGCTCTTTATAGTCTATCTATTGTAGACCCCCAAGGCTCCCCTTTCAGATCTTATGATATTTTTTCAATTACTGCCAACTTAAAGGTAAAGTTGCTACCACTTACACAATTCAATAAATGCCAATATAAAGCGTTCTTCATGCTTTGTTTGCTAATATCATAGTAGTGCTCATAAATCTTTTTTCTCAGAGGACCGTCTGTTTTCCCTATGTAAAAGGAGTAACAATTTTGGCATATAGCAACACCGACGACCTCAAATGTTTCACAATTGCCAGCATAACTCAACTTTAAACATTCTTTACCATTGTATTTAATAGGCACATGGTCCCTCTGATATATGTGTGTGCGTGTAGATATATATATATATATATATATATATATATATATATATATATATATATATGTGTGTGTGTGTACTTATTGGCATTGCTTACAATCCCCATACCTCATATAGCACTCAGTGCGTGGTTGCAGCTACCCTAAAACAGCCGTTTTCCCCTTCTCAGACTTGTCCTTTAAGTTTATGCCTCTTTTATAAACACATAGGGGATTATAGCCAAGGGCTGTTGCTAGTACCTCATAAAGTTTAAAAATATACCAGTTTCTACAAATCACCTTCTTTCTGAGTTGAGAATCAGAACCAAACTTTAAAATTATTGCCATTTCAAAACCACTGTTGCTCTGCAACTCTCCCCTAAGCTTACTAATAACATCATCATCAGATTTACCTAACATGGTATAAAATGTATACTTCTGAAACAATCATCAGAGTGTCTTCATAAGGATACCCCTGTATAAAACATTTTAAACCTTTTTTTTTAAATATTAATAATAAAACGGTGCTGTCTATAACTTGCTTTAAGTCTTTCAAAAGTGAACGCACATAGCCATATTCATCCCCAATATCTAGCTTTCTACAAAATCATATGAATCCCAAGGTTTTCACGTAGCCCTCTGAATATATGCAATGATTAAATTCAGCTACATTAAGCTTTTGCTGTAAGTGGGCATGATTCTTAAAATGACTCCAAATTTACTTGTGTCACTGCAAATAACCTATGCTTACTGTATTTGCGGATCAGCTTAGCAGAAATTGTATAATATGAATATCATCCCTGGTGTGTGTGTGTGTGTGTGTGTGTGTGTGTGTGTGTGTGTGTGTGTGTGTGTGTGTGTGTGTGTGTGTGTGTGTGTGTGTGTGTGTGTGTGTGTGTGTGTGTGTGTGTGTGTGTGTGTGTGTGTGTGTGTGTGTGTCTGTCTATCTATAAATATATATGCATGCATATAGATATAGATATACAGTATGTATGCATGTATGTGTGTGTGTGTGAGTATGTTACTGGTTAGTGAAAACCAACATTCTCAAATTATACAAGATCACAAGACTGATGAAAAAGAATTAAACTCACAAAACAAAAAACAAAAAAAAAACAAAAAGGAAAACAGTTTCTTGCAGGAGGGCAAGTTCCTCTGTAGACCCCCCTTTATTTATTCTAAAGCTCGCCCAACAATGGGGAAGAGTCAAATTAAATTCCCATTTCTCACTGTACTGTGAAGTCCTGCAGACTAAAGTTATCATTCAGTGATCAAATGACCATTTGCCTGTCAATGCTGACATAAAATATTCAGTATTCTGGATGTTCAATGAAATTTAAGTAACCCGTATCTCTATATCTACATCCACATCTATATCAATATCTATATCTATATTTCTCTCTGTTTTCTCTATCTATATCTATATCTAACACACACACACACACACACACACACACACACACACACACACATATATATATATATATATATATATATATATATATATATATATATATATATATATATATATATACATATCAAATACCTAGATCATTGTTCGCAATCTTTGCCAGAAGGCAAACAAGATTATGCATCTTTGCTTCTTGTCCAGAACCAAAACCAATATGCAAAGATGTGAATATTCACCACACTTTAAGAGACAAGATGATCGTTTAGATATATTTAAAAACTATAAATGTTTATAGTGTTTTATGAACTTCCTGGGAGGTTCCCAACAAGATTGCTGCCTTACCTAAAAAGTGTAAAAAGCCTGTGAAACATTTTGTGAACTATAAATATATTCAGCAGTGAGGAATACAAAGAGCAAATTTAAAAGAATGGAGTGAGAGTTTTGCAGGAGGCATCAGTAAATTAAATGGTGGCAAAGATTGCAGTGGATATTGTATTTCTAAAAGCAGCGTTTATATGTCATCAAAAATGCTCTGCAAATTATAAGCAATAAGTACAAGCAAGGTATCATACATATAGAAGAACAGTTCAGTGGATGCTTGCTAATGTTGAATATCCTTTAAACAAAGATGCAGAGGATAAAAACAGAAAATACAACCAATAGAATGGATCCAGCAGAAGTAATATCAGAATAATTGGTATCAGTGAAAGGAGAGCATAGATGGAACTAAAAAAACAAAGGACTTTTCTTGGAATATATAGTGATGCTCTTGCACCCACTCAGCAGCTTACATTCAGAACTGAACAGAACACATGGAGTCAGAAGGGAAAAATAGTCAGTAGGACCTCCAAGACATGTAATGAGCTACACCTGTAATAACGGTTAACACGAGAACACCGAAAATCCATGTCCTGGATGGAAGGATACCTTTCTCTGCATCCAGTGTTGGGCTTAGCAGTGTTATATGCCAAATATTTAGTCTGTCTCACCTTGGAAATGTGCAGTTGTTGGCCTCAAGCATTCAACAGCCCAGTTGCACTACACATTACTTTTTTGAATGTGTATTATAGACTTCATGTTGCATTAAGATATGTTCCATACTTCTACTTTCTTTCTATCTCCAAGAAGTCCTACAACTGGTTTGTGAACATAGTTAGACTGATTGCATCCACAGATATCATTAACGAAAAATTTCACAGATAATATTGATCTATATTTAGATCTCGAGTATGTTAACACTGCGACCGCTATCCTTTCTAGATGTTATTATCCTTACATTGCTGGATGTACTTTGTATAATATATATATATATATATATATATATATATATATATATATATATAAGGAAGCTATTGCAGGTACCTTCCTGTGATTTTTATTCATAGATATTCATAGGAATTTCAAGGCAACTGAGTCTTGTGACTCATACCTTGCAGTAACCACTCTAGGCAGTACCCCTTTTTTATTAGGGCTATGTCAGTCAAGCCTGGAGTGAACTTGTGGAAGTCTATACAGTTATCTAGCTTGTATATGAAGGATGCTGGTGTATCACACAGCCTAATCTGCAACAGTCTATCCCAGAAGTAGGGTAAGCCTCCACGATGAATTTGTCGATCCATTACATTTTTTTATTCTCTGATTAAGATTTAGGTCCCTGGTCTGTATTTGTTGAACAATGTGCCTATACAAGGGATCCCAGACAGCTAGATCTCTAATGGCACTGAGAGCAAGGTATTGATTTCTCTTCAAGAGTCTATAATATCCTGATTAATGGGACAGTGCTACCAGTCTCTCTTAGTAGCGAAAGGTAGTCAGTAGTCTCTTGTTGCTTTCTAGTTGTTTGATATGTCTACTGTAGTACACCTTGAAAAGGACATTATGCTCAAAAATTGACTTAATGCTGAAAATAAGGGAACAATGACATCTTTAGATCTAGATGATATGCACTTAGTAAATAGGTATGTTATGTAGAAGGATTTTCTGACTACTGTTGTCATGATGATTGAACGATAGAGAACTATTAACCAGTGATCTAAGATCCCTATCAATTTTTTTCATTACTATATGGGTTATTGTCTAGGTTATATGCTCAGGGGAGGGGTTGGCTACTAAATGTGAGAATAGGTTACTTTTTTGCATTTACCTTGAGCCCATTTTCAGTATGTCAGTCATTTACATGTGTAGGTTCTTGCTGATCGGTTAGGGTATCAGTGGAGAAATTAACAATTACTCCAAGTTTACAGGCATTGACAAACTTAGTAACCAAACATCATGGCTTCCTGTTTGGTGATCAGAAAAGTAAATGGTTTAAAGGAGGGGTCCTAACACTACTTTCTGGGGATACCACTGGTGACTTTCATACTTTCTGATGATGCACCAGCCACCTGTACTGTGTGGGTTCTTTTATAGACAAGCAACTACAAAAATGTGAAATACTGATAAACAAGAAGGCACTGAGGTAACATAACAGGTAAAATCACAAAAACTTTATTGTTCAAAAGTGAATTGAAAATCGTAAGTATAGCAATTTTGACTGACTAAGCTCTTTCACCCTCATGGGCATCTTCAGAGTCAGTTAACTTCATTGAAAGCAAACTTTAAATACAGCTATCAATTAGTACATAATTAGTCAGCAGTAGTAAAGCAGGATAGTAATTAATTAAATAATTATCCCCTGAAATACTTGTTCACCAAGCCTTAAAATCCTACACAACAGTATTTTGTTTGCTGAAATCACAATGGGTAGTTGCTACCAAAAAATAAAACAAACCAAAAAATGAGACAAAATAAAATAAAGTAAAATATAATAAATTAAAATCAATGTGTACAGTAATAACACTCCATATAAGGCAGAAAACTCATGTCTATCACTGTATTTAAAAATAACAAAATTATATATTATATACAAGCTGCCTTGTGTCTTAAAATACATGCTAGAGACAATGCATAATTAATACCAGGAGCATTACCAGCGTCAAGTCTCAGTTGCTAAAGACATTCCCTTATTTCCAACACAGTTTTGAAATCTCCCCCAAACTCCTTTGTATAAAGCCTGTCAATAAGAAAAAAAATGAACTTTTTGAAATTTGGACAGTGATTTGTGTGTACGCATAGTGAGTTAGTAGTTTTCTTGTTTTTTATATCCCTATAATGTTCTAAAATTCTTTGTCTCGACTTCCTGGTAGTCATTCCTATGTAGAACGCTGGGCAAGATAAACAGGTGGCAGCATAAATAATTAATATTAATATTAATTGATAGCTGTATTTAAAGTTTGCTTTAACTGACTCTGAAGATGCCCATGAGGGTGAAAGTGCTTAGTCAGTCAAAATTGCTATACTTACGATTTTCAATTCACTTTTGGACAATAAAGGTTTTGTGATTTTACCTGTTATGTTACCTCAGTGCCTTCTTGTTTATCTTTTATAGACAGTTTGCTGTCCATTTTGCCATAAGGATCTACTTTTAAGGCATTAAGCTTACCTACAATGCCAAGATTGAGTGTAATGTCAAACACCTTGGTAGGGGGAAGATGCACCACACGAACATTATGACCACTATTAGCAGCTACTGTAACCCTCTAAAGAAGCTAATCAGATTTGTTAGGCAGGATCTTTCCTTGACAAAAACTGCTGTGCGTCAAGTCAAAAGAGATTTTTGATATCTTAGTTTACAAGCTCAGTTATACTATGTTCCATTGTTTTGCAGATGACAGTCATCAGGCTAATGATTTTATGATTCCCAGGATCAGTGGTAGGGCCTCCCTTATGGAATGGCACCACCACTGTGGTATTCCAAACTTGAGGGACAAAATCTATAACTAAACTTAGGTTAAACATTTGAGGAGTGTCTCTGCCAGTGCATGCTTCGTAGTGCTTATTAAACAATCATGTATATTGTTTGGGTCTATGGAAGAAGTATTTTTGATCTTAGAAAGCACCTTCAGTGCAAGTCTCTTTGTGATAACTGAGGGGTTAAGAGATTCTGGGATATCTGGGCTTTGGACATAAGCTTTGGAGTAAAATTGGCACTGAATTTGATTAATAATATACTGACAATATCTACAGGGTCCAGTTTAAATAAGCTCAGAGCAATGTTTGATGCTATTCCTTAGTTTTCTAATATAGCTAAAGAAAGATTTATAATTTTCCTTAGCTTCAGATGTTAACCTATATTCATGGGTCACTTGTATAGAGCTAATAGTATTTTCAATGTGATAGTAATATTTTTGACAATATCCTTGCTATGAGGTTTTGGTATTTCCTATATCATTTTAGGAGTTTTTTTTTCTTTTATTGTAAAATTTTATTTATGTTGCAGGACCAGCAAGGAGGTTTGTTTTTGAATTTTTCCTCATATTTTATTGTGGTCGGGAGTGCCAGCTCTATATTGTTACCTAAATAATCATGGAATTCCTTTATGAAGCTACACAATGTGTCATCATTGGAGCCGATGCAGCCATGAGTGAACTTTGTAGCCCCATTACAGAATTCAATAGGCTTAGTAAAATCCTTGGATTATGAAGAATTAGATGGGGTGGTTAGGAAATTTTGAAGGTGAAAATACCTCATTTATGGTCTGAAAACCAGATATGTTATACAAAGAAACTCCTCCAAATTAAAGATACAAAAGTCCATGAATTTATTCATAGAATAAGTCCTAAAAATCTTAAAGCATAAAAGGATAAAACCATAAAGTAAGTGCTTTCATTTTTTTATAAATAAAAAAACTTCATCAGATTAAACAGTCGTTTAAAAATGCCACTATTATATAGACCAATCAACATTCACCACTGGTAACAATGATTGCTGAGCCCCCTACTACAAACATGCATTTAAAGGGACCACTTAAATACAATCCCAGTGATGTAAATCCTGAATGAATAGTACTATTGCACCTAGAGGGGATGTTTGTGCACATCACAAGGATGGTTAGCTTGGAGGAAGGCTTTTGGGACCAATACATCAATTTAAGATCCATGTTCTTGAAGAGGGAGTACCCAGGTGATTTTATTGATAGTGCTATGAATGAGATTTTATGCTTTAAGATTTTAAGGACTTGTTCTATCAATAAATTCATGGATTTTGGTACCTCTATTTTGGAGAAGTTCCTTTGCCTAAGGTATTTTTTTTTTTGGAGTTTGCATCATTTGGTTTTCATTTTTAGTTTATGATCTGACTTTACATGGGAAGAAGACACCATGGGAATTCTGTATGAACAGGCCAGATTTGTACAGACCAGACTGAGAATATTATGACCTCTGGTGTGTTTGATAACTGTCTGATCCAAGAAGGTTTTTTTTTCTAAATCTAATTTCCGGATATTTACAACAATGAAAGTATAGGTGTTCCAATTTATTGAGGATTTGGTGAAGTCTCTCAATATAATGAAATTATTGTTTATATGGAGCTCATTCAGTACATTTAGTACATTTACATGATTATCAGGGGGCATATAGAGTATCCTGTAACAAGATATAAACTGTCCTATTCAGGGTGATCTGGAGATCTATACATTCCATTTTGGGTGTCTGAGAATCTGTGTGGATATGATATTGTCCTTAATAAATATGGCTACGCTGTGACAGTTGCAATCAGGCTTGAATGCACATTAGGAGCAAAATTCAGGTATGGAGAGATGGCTATGCACATTTTGAAGGAGTTAGTCAATGTACGTATAGACTTAATGCATTGTAATCTGGTACATATTATTGTATTAACTGTGTTTTCTTCTATTTTCTTTTAATAGGTACTGTTGCATTCACTGGACAATAGTGCTGGTGCATTTTTATGAGTTTTAGTGACCTGCATAACATTGTATAGGGTGTTTATTTTGATAATCATTCTGTTGTGCCACTATATGTGTTGTCTGTTTAAATTATGCCATGATTGACACATTTTTTACTTTGTTAGCATTTTTGTAATTGCCGTATTAGGTCATGCTACACTGATAGATACTAGATCAGTAACCTGACTTCAGATGACAGTTAGTCCTACTGAACAGTCTGCATTTAGTTACGTTGTAGGGTCACCTGCTATATTTTATTTATTTATTGACATTTGTTAACCGGGTTGGTCCAGCTGGGCTTTTGGCCCATTTTCAGTGGAGACCTGAGAAGATAAGCACCAATACAGACAGTATACAGAAATAAAATGGTAACAGTTACATTTACAAATGATAAGATATTAAAAATTAGTCAAGAACAATACTAAATACAAAAGAAAAGAATGCAAAACCTTAGTGTTATATCCACCTTATGTTTACAGAGTAGTGTTATATCCACCTTATGTTTACAGAGTAGTGTTATATCCACCTTATGTTTACAGAGTAGAGATTATTTACATATTTACACACAGATTGATTCATCAGATATGAGTATACAGTAGAGTTTGTTAACCTTAGTAGAGGGATTACTTAGATGGGAGGAGGGTGGTTGGAGAGGAGGGTGTGCCTAGGAGGGGGAGAAGAGGTTAGGTTGGAGCTGTACAAGGATAGATTTTGGTGTTGAGCAGATGGAGTTTAAGTTTTTCCTTAAAGTGGGCAGGGTGAATGGTGGAACATATTTCACGAGGCAGTTTGTTTCAGTTTTGGGAAATGGAGTATTTATATACGAGTTTGCCGAATGCTTTTATTGGTTGGTAGGTGTATAGAAGTTGCTGATTAGAGGTACGGAGAGTGCGAGAAGGTGTGTAGATAGAGATGAAGGCAAAAAGAGCTGGGCTATACCAGAGCTTAAGTTTGCCTGACCTTAGTATTGTATAGATATTGGCTTCATACTGTATATCAGTAATTGATTTGCACTACTACTTGATTTTGATGTCCAGTTAAATTAAGCCATACGTTCACTATTGCTATCTCTTTAGTGACCTAGTTCCATTGTCATACACCTGACATGCTCAAACTGATTGGCTACCACCAATCTCATTGGGGAAACTGCTTTGATTCTCTCTCACCCCCATCACTAGCCACATCACTCACATTCCCATGCCATATCCTCGGGATTATAATTTACTATATTGATCATATATCATCTAAACTCAAACTGATAGCATACCTAATCATTTTTCTGTTACATAAACCTTTGTATCTACCTGCTGTTATTTTTACTTTTGCATGCCTTGCTTATGATGTACCCTATTCTCAAGTCTTAACTACAGAACTAACTACACAGGTTTTATATCGCTACCCACCTGCTACTTTTAAACCATCTAAATTACTTAAAATCCGGCTGACCAAAATTCCAAAAAAGCCAAAACTGCTCATGGAAATTTTTCATCAGACGCAATTAACAACTATCATAACCTATCGCAATAACTTATTAGCAGCCTTGCCTAGTACCTACCATTTTTATATGATCTCAAGTTATGCCTAATGCACACTTACAATAGTTCACTCTATCCATTTTTTCCCTACATTTTGCCATCTTTCTAAACAGTTCATCCATGAAAGGCTTACATTTCCCTGCTAAAAGTTTTGCAGTATCAGGAACAAACATGTAGATTTTGAGGCATGGCTTCATCTACACATACCTTATATAGTAAGAATCATTTTATCTTGGATAATACCAGATTAAATCATCCCTTCAACATTGTTATCCACATATAATGTTTAAATACAACTTGTTAGAGGGATAGGTATGTATCCCAGAGAATACTGTGTCTACGGAAACATTTTCTAATCCAAATAAAGTAAAGGACTTTCTTACTCTGTTCAAACTTAATTGAGACAAATGGACTGGCAACCACAAATTCAGCTCTGGTGTATACCATAGTCCCTCATGAATAGGAGAAACATATAGATGTTTCAACACAACCTGGTTTATCCTGTCTCTGGGTTATTCATGTGCAAAATAAAAGAGATAGAAACTACCTTGGGAATATAAGGCTAGGCTTCTTAAGCTCCTCACAGATCATTAGTCTAGTAATTTCATATGAATCAATGAAGCTATTAAAGTCAAAGACCAGGACTTCATAGCATAGGTTGAGATGTTCTCAAGTTGAGTAACACACTTTTCTCAAGCTCTGTTTTGGTATCCTTTCCTAACTCCTCTGACCACTGCTTTCACCATTTTAAATTAATTGTCTACAAATTTTTAATCAGCAGTGCACTCAGACAAAGAATACAAATACTTCACCAGCCCTACCACCACACAACAAAGGTGAGTAATAAACTTAATGTCATTCTTAATAAACTCACGGTTAGAAATGCCATTATTGTTTGGGGCTTAGTTCCCCATGAGAGACTAAAACTAGCTTTTTCCCCTTTTCTACCCTAGCAAAGCACGGCTTTCGCTGATTAATCAATGATCCCATGTCCTAATCCACTAACAGTCATGACCTAGTAGGCTGAATCTATACTAATCAATCTTCCAGATATTCCTCACCCCCATTAACAGCTTCGCCTTCAGGGGTCATTGTACAATATTTATGTTATTTATTTTATTTTACAGTTTGTCTACCGGGATAGTCCATTGGGTGAAGAAGAGCCCATTTTCAATGGTGTCCCGGGAAGAAAAGCTCCATGAGCAACAATATAATATGAAGACAATTCATTTACATTTATGTAATACTATTGAAAAATGATGGTATTACACAACATGGCAAAAAATCCACGATTGCAGTGAAAATACAGTCAAAAAAGCAAAAGGTAAAATCACACACACACGCACACACGCACACACACACACAGACACACCCACACACAAATAAGTCAATTAAAATAAGAAAAATCCATTGGTGCATATTCCTGTTAGATTTGTTACAATGTGAAATGACACTGGGTTGACATTACAGTTTTATATGAAATCTTACCAGAGTTAAAGTGGGATAGGGGGGAAAGAGGTGTTAATTGTTGAGTATAAGAAGGGTGGGACAAATGGTCTACCTTCTCAACTAAAAGTCTTTTCAATTACCTCACACTACAATTATCTATCAAATACTGAAGTATGGCCATGAAGTGTAGCTGTGGTCTGAAATGGCTAATACAAATTACATTCCTGTAGTGGGACAGGATATTATGAATACATACCTTCAGTGCTTCTTCAGTATTATTTTACCATTGCAGAATGAATATTCCTTTGTCAAGACCAGGGGAGTTAAACACAGCCTTTTTGCCATGGTTAAAATGGATGTGAATCAGCTTCATAAGGGAACACATGCGGCATGGTCTAAATACAAAACTATTGCACTCCCAATTGACCAAAAGCCTTATTCTGCACTCAGAATAGAAGGTAAATATATGACAAATAAAACCGAAGCCTCATGTCTACATAAATGCGCGGTAACACTGATTTTAACCTTGAAGGTCTTTGGAAAGAAAATGGCAACCTCTCTGGATAAGCAACGAAGATGTGTTCCAGTTAAGTCATAGTAATCATCTAATCACTGATAAGAAACTTATGGCAAAAGCATTTGCAGAGCATTTACTTTCTCACTTCTTTATCAGTGATACTTTGGATACTCACAGTGCAGAAACTAATACCCATACTGAATCCATGTTCAGCTTTAAATCTAACTTCCAATTCAGAATGGTCACATTTTCACAAGTCAATAAAGTGCTCAAGAAAATGCTTAAGTCTGTCAAGGCTGGATCTGCTGTTTGTTGTCACAGGTTTCTATGCTTCTGTGATCTCTTTATTGGCACACCCTTAATGCACATCACTATCACTTCTCTCTTTTTCTCTCTCTTTAATTGTATGTTTCCAGAAATCTGAAAAATTGTCAGTGTACTCCCTATATTTATGCATTCCTTTAGTTTGGCTCCTGACTCATTTCAGCCAATATCCTTTTCTCTCCACATGATAAAATACTAGACAAAGCAGCCAAAGGAGAATATTGAAATTCTATTAAATATCCACTAGCTATTTGCAAGGTTTCACAAAAACATCCTACGACTAATGCAGCACTTCTGATTTAGTCAGACTCAGTCTTCTGCACTCCAGATAAAGAGCTGTTCACTGAAGCCACCTTTATAAACCTTTCCAATGTTTTTTTTAAACTTACATTTTGCATATATGATTTCTTTTAAACAATTATCATCCACTGCAACATTACATAAATTGTTCAGTTTCTGCCTTCCCTCAAATTTCACACCTAAACATTATTCTGCATATATTGCTGCTAGAAATTTCATTTATTTCTAGGTAACTTGCTCCTTTCAACAGTTCCTTTATATTCTCTTTTCCTCCTCTCTAAACTGGTTCACTGACTGTAAATCATTTTTTTTTTTTTGTTTTGTTAAATGAACACTTCCCCATCCACCCAATACTATCCAGCGGTCCCTAAGGCTCCATCTTTGGCCATTGCTTTATGTCATTTATATCAAGAACCAGAACTCACACAAAGTCCTACTTTATGCAGATGGTATTATCATCTGATAATCAGGCAGTTTACCTGGAATCACCTGCTACTGATTCAGCTCTTGCCTTGCAGAGATCTATTAGATGTGCAGCAAATTAGGTCTTAAATTCAATCTCAATAAAGCCAGTCTGATGGTTGTTTGGTCAAAAGATGAAAATGGAGATGGTATGACAGGGACTATTGAGTACTGTTATTTCCATAAAGTAATTTGGGATCTGGCCATTCCTATCATTAACTTTTTAAACTCTCATCTTCAATGTCTATTACAAAATTATCCCAGTACTATAAAAATGTGACAGCATTTTCAACTTATTACTCAAGCCTAGATAGAAAAGGTATATAATTCCCAGTCATAGAGCATGGTCATCTCTTCGTGGATCCATGAATACAAAAGCTTCAGACTAAGCAGGAGCATATCTGAAGCTACATAGGTATAGGGAGCAGGCTCTGTACTCTACCACTGTGATGCAATTAATAAGGAAACGGGATTCCCATTTTTCAGGGATAACCTTTCCTCATTAACAGACTTATTTTCCAAGTCCTTCATTTAATTTAAATTACTTCAACTTTCTTAAATATACTCAGCACTCTCTCATGCCAGGAAAGAGCACTACAGATGCGATGTTTGCGCTGAGAGTGGTGATGGAGAAGTACAAAGAAGGTCAGAAAGAGTTGCATTGTGTCTTTGTGGACTTAGAGAAAGCATATGCCAGGGTGCCTAGAGAGGAGTTGTGGTATTGTATGAGGAAGTCGGGAGTGTCAGAGAAGTATGTAAGAGTGGTACAGGATATGTACGAGGGTAGTGTGACAGCGGTGAGGTCTGCAGTGGGATTGATGGATGCGTTTAAGGTGGAGATGGGATTACATCAAGGATCAGCTCTGAGCCCTTTCTTATTTGCAGTGGGGATGGACAGGTTGACAGACAAGATCAGACAGGAGTCCTTGTGGACTATGATGTTTGCAGATGACATTGTGATCTGTAGTGAGAGTAGGGAACAGGTGGAGGAGACCCTGGAGAGGTGGAGATATACTCTAAAGAGAAGAGGAATGAAGGTCAGCAGGACTAAGACAGAATGCATGTGTGTGAATGAGAGGGAGGATAAAGGAATGGTGAGGATGCAGGGAGTAGAGGTGGCGAAGGTGGATGAATCTAAATACTTGGGCTCAACAGTTCAGAGTATAATGAGTGTGGAAGAGAGGTGATGAAGAGAGTACAGGCAGGATGGAGTGGGTGGAGAAGAGTGTCAGGAGTGATTTGTGACAGACGAGTACCAGTAAGTGTGAAAGGAAAGGTCTACAAGAGAGTAGTGAGACCAGCTATGTTATATGGGTTGGAGACAGTGGCATTGACAAAAAGGCAGAAGTCAAAGCTTGATGTGGCAGAGTTGAAGATGTTAAGATTTGCACTGAGTGTGATGAGGATGGACAGGATTAGGAATAAGTATATTAGAGGGTCAGCCCAGGTTGGAAGGTTTGGAGACAAAGCCAGAGGGGCAAGATTATGTTGGTTTGGACATGTGCTGAGGAGGGATGCAGAGTATATTGGGAAAAAGATGCTAAGGATGAAGCTGCCAGGTAACAGGAAAAGAGGAAGGCCTAAGTTAAGGTTTATGGATATGGTGAGAGAGGACATGCTGGTGGCTGGTGTGACTGAGCAAGATGCAAAGGACAGGAAGAAATGGAAACAGATGATGCGCTATGGTGACCCCTAACGGGAGCAGCTGAAAGAAGAAGAAGAAAAGAAGACTCTTGCCCCTCTTCGAACAAAAGCTACATCTAAAATCTCCTGTTGGCTTACCAGCACTACTCATTCCTCTATTCATGTCAGAGATGTAGTGTGGAAAAAATGGACTAAATCAAAATCTCCTTTAGACTTACAAAAATAAACAGAACTTAGAAACAAAACTAAAAAAAAAATAATAGACTCTGATAAAATAAACGTTTACTCAAATTCCATCTCTAATCATAATAATAACCGCAGGGACTTCTGGAAGTCAATTAACCACATCTTACATCCAGGTAACCCACCATCTCCCAACCCTGATCCTAACCTGTCTCCCACAGAAATAGCCACCCAGTTCAATTCCTTTTTCATCAACACTATCAGTAAATTACTGACTTCTAGATCCGGATCTCTTCCTAACTCCACCCTGCATCTAGTCTTCACTCTGAAAAACACCCCAATCCCCAAAATAACACTTTTTCTCTTCAAACTGTATCAACTGCCTATATCAAAAAATTTCTTCAGAACCTAAAGCCATGCTCTCCTTCTGCTGACAACTTGCCACCATACTTCCTAAAAATAGCTGCCTGTTCCATTACACACCCCATTTCTATTCTGATAAATCACTCACTGTCTGAATCTACTGTTCCGTCCATCTGTAAAAAATTCTATACTATCCCCATCCATAAAGGAGGAAAATCTACAGAAATTTCCATTTTATAGGTTCATAGGTAGGTACTAGGCTATCGGCCCAAGGGCCTATGTAAGCCTAGCCAACAAGGTTTTAGGTATATCGCTATAACAATTTTAGGTCTATAGCTATTCTCTTTCTACTCTCTCCACTCTCAAAAATCATGGAAAAATGTATCCATGCACAATTACTCCACCACCTATTACTAGAAAACCTTTTAACACCCACTCTGCATGGTTTTCAACCGAACCATAGTACTTCCACCACTCTCATTGCTTTTACCAATTTAGTTGAGAAATTCAGAGACAATAACAAACTAGTCTCTTGCCTATTCCTGGACTTAACCAAGGCATTTGATACTGTGTCTCATATTTGCTCATTTTTAAACTAACAAAACCTAATCTGTCCCCATCCACTATCTCTTGGTTCAGCAATTACCTGTCCAATAGGCAACAATCTGTTAAATGGCTTTCTACACTGTCCCCTCCTCTGCCAATTACCACAGGTGTCCCCCAATGCTCTTTCTTAGGACCTCTCCTATTCAACATTTTTACTGACAGTCTTTATAAATTCTGCCCCATCTCAGCTCTCATCCAGTATGTGGATGATTCTACAGTCATCACCTCCTCTGATTGTTTCTCAGATTTGCTTTCCAAAACCCAGCAAACTTTCACAAATATTGAGACGTGACTAACCAAATAATCAAGTAATTCTCAATGCTAAGAAAACTAAACTACTTCTATTTCTGCCTAAAGTACTCTCTCATAACACCTCAACCTTCACTATCACCTCATTAGACAACACCACTATCAATGCTGAATCCCATACCAAACTACTAGGGGTCATAATTGATGATAAACCAAAGTTCAGCCTTCATATAAATTACTGTATCAAAAATACTAACCAAAAGCTTGGCTTACTACACCATAACAAAAGATATCTCACACCAGAGGCACGATGGTTACTCTCTCATGTTTATCCCCTACCTTGTCTCTTCTATGGCTCCCAAATCCTCACTAACCTACAGGCAACATCACAGAATAAGATGGAAAATACATATCACAAAATAGCTAGATTCACCGCCAACACTCAACCTAAATCCCATCACTGCCTGGCCTTGAAAACACTGAGATGGCTTGAGTTCCCCAATCAACTTCTTTTCTCTCAACTTAATATTATCCACTCCATCCTCTATAAACCCTCCTTCTGCACTAACATTTCCAACATCTTAAATTACTACCTCCCAACCAGAATACTTAGGAGCAGCAGTCAAAACCTCCTTGATATTTACAAACCTAAAAAATCAATTAGTGAAATCCTCTACAACTATCTTCTTTCTATACACTGGAATAAGCTACATTTAACAATCAGATCTATAACACAGCCCCACCCATTCAAAATTGCCCAAAAAGTCCACTTTACTAATACATGGGCATAACCACCATGAACTTAATTACCTGACCCTCTACTGCATAAAGCTCCTTCTCAATTCATACTTAATTCTAGCCACAAAACTCTAACTCCTAATACTTTTTTCAATAAATTACTCCACTACTCATATTTACCTTTCTCCCTTCTTTTCCCACTTAGATTACTCACCTTTCTTTGATTTCACTTGATTCTAACTACTCCTCCTCTCCTCTTTTATTTATAAATTAAAAAAAATCCCTAATTTCCCTCTTTTACCTATAGTCGCCTTATTTCTGCCTTGACCCTTAACCTTTTTCTATCACCTGCTCCATCTATCAACTTTCCCTCTGCTTCTGATTACTGATGTACATGCTTTTGCCTGTAAGAACTAGGATTTGATATACAGTACTTTCTGTACACTTATCTTAAACTCTGAGTTTATTTTCATTACTTCCCCTCTAAATGGGGAATTCCTTATGTATTGGAGATATATGAATCACTTTAACATATTGTTTTATTGCCTTTTTTGTAAATGACACCTTTTATATTCTCATGCTACAAATGGGAATCCAAGCATCATGTATACTATACTGTTTATAAACATTATTATGGTGTATGTAATACTTTGTGGAGCTCTTCTCCCTGGGCCTCTGCTGAAAAAGGGTGCAAGATCATTCCCGGTCAACAAATGTTAAACAAATAAATAAATTTAATCCACTACAACAATTCACCTTCATCAAACAGGTCTCCAAAATCTTCAGAACACCCAACTTTTCCTTCCTTATTAATGTTGCACCATGGTACTCCTCAAGGCTATGCTGAAGAATTTCTGTTTTTGTAGGACCATTTACCTGGAATTCACTTCCCAACACCCCATGACAGCTCTCTACTCATGCTACCTTCACCAGTAAGCACCAAGTAATGTCTTTAGCAACAAAGAAAATGCAAACACACTTGACTTTAAAAAACATTACTGTATATTTCCTATGTAATTTCATGGTGTTTATTCTGCTGTGTAAATTAGCCTTTTTCTAATGCTTTATTTTTCTAGCATTCCTTTGTCAATCACCTAAGTAATAACCTACCCCAGGATTCACGAAGCCTCCGTGTAAGAGTTATAACTCTTACACGGAGGCTGCAGTTAACTGCAGTGATGTCAGCATGCTTTGCATATTCATGAGAGCATGCTGAATCACACCTAAGTCTAACACGGTCCGTGTAAGACAGTAGGGGACGTGTCCGTAGGCTGAGCCCTGCAAGCGGACACGCCCCCAGAAGTGTAAAAGTGCCCAAAGTAAACACCCACAACAGAGTCCACGGAAATGTGAATAAACACAACACAACACATGCCCCCACAGACTATGAACATAAAATATATATAAATGAACATGTTATATATTTTTTTTAAATTGTAAAGATGTTTAACCGTGAGTGCGCTCGTTTGCGCGGGCGTGCCCGTAGCGCAGCTACAGTTAGCATTCAGTGGGAAAGCATATAAGAACTAAATATGCAAAATTAGCCAGGAAGCAATAGCGCAGCAGTAGAGATGTTGGCTGAAGAACAGGCATTCATGGTTCGAGCCCCCACAACACCAATTTTTTTTTTTTCAAAATAAGAAAAGAAACAAGTCCCTGACAAATATGTACACATAAAACCACAATTTATGTAAAATGTAATGAAATAGCCCATTTATATTGAAGACATGTGAGGTAACAAAAGAAGAAAAAATGCCAGATGTGCTCATAGCTGAGCTACAGTTTAACAGAGTGAGTGCATGTGCCCGTAGATGAGCAGTGGTTTAACTGGCGCAAAATGAGTGCCCATAGCTGAGCAGTGGTCTAACACACTAAATCTATGTGCCCCAAACTGAGCTGAGCGTAATATGCGTGCCGATAGCCAAATGAGGCTTAAAGCAGCTTACCCCATTTGCGCGGAGCTGCGCACCACGCAAACAAGCTAACCGATGGGAAACGTTGAGCAAGCCGTATCAAAACTGCCTTTACACAGACACACCCCTCAGCATGTCTAGACAGTCATGAAAAATAAAAAGCAGTGGCCAGGTTCGAACCCAGAATACTATACACCATAGTCAAGGTACAGAACCACTAAGCCATGACAGCAGTACCTTTAAATGCAATAATAGCTAATATATAGGAATGAATGCAAACTAGAGCATGACAATGCAGGTTTACTGAAGTTGATAATATTCCAAAATGGCCAATCACAGATTTGTGCGGGAAAAACGGACTATATAAGCCCCATAGGCGGGAATACACAGCATAAACGATTGTAGAACTGACCTGCAGGCAGAATGACAGGAGTAGGAGAGGGTAGTTGCTTTCGAGCACAGAGGTGGGGTGTTGAGGAGTCCAGGTACATGGTCTGGCTCCTAGTCCATAATCATGAGGACCAACTCATGCAGGGCCAGGTCCTCTGGGGAGCATACAGGGCTGAGGCGTGGGACCGGTTGGCTCATGATCTCACCAGTGCCACAGGGATTCCAAGAACTGGTGAGCAGGTCCGTCACCACCATGCGGACCTGAAGAGACGCAAGCTGGACCAACTGAACCTTTGGATCCAGGAGGCCCGGCAAACACCCAACGCCCCACTACTGAGTAAGTAACATTTAATTATGTATGTAAGAAATTAAACTAGCTGATATTATGGAGATGTGTATTCCAATATTACTTCATTTATATTACAGCTGCAGCTGTCCGTTCTGCGAACCGCAGAGCCTATGGCGATAGGCTGGTGCAGTTGCGCCATCAGGCAGGTCAGTAATCCACTACCAGTAACTGTAAAGAAATATAAAAGTATGACAGTCAGCAAAAGAGTGCAGTGTAGGCAGTAAGGAATAAAATTTGCAAGTAACAGTGTGAAAGTGTATGCAAGTATTGCTTGATTACAAAAGTGTGTTTCAGCCTGTAAGTTTAACCTAAACATGAAACTGTCCGACATATATTCAGAAATAAAAATGCCCTGCCTGTAAGAAAATAGTACACAACCTGCAGCAGGCTGAAAAGTATAGCTGCAGAAGATGATGAAATCACATGTGTGAAATATATCCCTGTGGAAATACTGAAACATGACAGAAGTGAGACTGCTGGAAAGGATTGTAATAACTACTGGTAAAACATGTCAATAAAGCCTAGAAGTACCATCCTGAATAGTAAAATGAAAGCAAGTGAGAGAGTGTGAGAAAGTGTCATGAATCCAGCAATATAGTAGTAATAACCCCTGAATAAAGTATACTGCAGTCAAGACAGAATGAAATGCATGTGAGATTCAAAACCAAACAGCAAAATCTGTTCAAAGTGTTGTTGCATCTGGAATGTGTATCCCAAAATCTGGATATGTTGCTCTCAGTCTGCAATATGCAGATAGGATGTTTGTCTGATATACCAAACATCCACACTTGTCTACAGCTATATAAAGCAAATGTAGCAGGATGATGTAGCTGAACAAAGCTAGATATGAATGTGTATGAAGAACCATAAAATGTATATTGATGTTGCAGTAACAGTCCTATCACCAAGTTGAAATAGTTATCATATAGGAAACTGTAGTTAGAACAGTAGTGTGTATATAACTGTAGCTATTAGAAATGCACAGCATATGTATTGTTATTCGAAGGTGTTAATATTACTTTCTTCACCCCACCCTATAACCACATATAACCCATTCCACGTGAAAATGGTATGTGCAATCACAATTAACACCCCTGGACGTTTGTCCTGTTGGGTCATATATATTTGCATGTCTGTTGATGCATCTGCCCTTTTCATGCATCCACACCTGATGGCCTGTTGCCATCAATTAACCCTGCATGTTGTTGGACTGTGTATTTCTGTTCAAATTATGCATGTGTTATGCACGCTGTTCAATGGTGTGAATATCTGGGTGTTTGGTTAATGGGAATACTAATGCATGCTGTTACAACTAATTGTGAATGGTATTATATGTCACCAACCCAAACTGCCATGACATAATGCAAAACATAGGATGACAGGGAAGGCGGGTTCCAGCGGACCCACCTCTCCCACCTCAGCTGGCGAGTGCACCTGGCACTAGTGCTGAGTCCGGACCCTCCTCCGGTGGCCCTGTGCCACCTGCGGGTGGAAGCGCTGCAGGGGATGGGGCTTGCCCCCCCTCTGCAAGTGTGGCCAGAGGAGAACCACCACTCACCCTCTGTAGCGTCCGGACTGTGGTGCATAGGGAGATTCGGGACTCTGTTCTCGAGCCCCTACGCCAGCTCGAGGCACGGGTGGTGCAACTAACGGGCATGCCTGTTGCCCCGCCTACACAGCCCCCAGCACAGCCCCGTCCTGGGCAGTGAAGGAACAGTGGCAACTGCCTATGGGTGGGGATATCAGTTCCACTGTTGCCATCTGTGGGCTCATGGGATCTGGATATCCAAACCTCCGTCCCCGTCAATTGCATAACCCCCCCACACATGTCATACACCGCCCCTGTATGCGTCTTGTTTGTCTTGTCTGTTTACCTACCCAACCTACCTCCCCAGCTGTACCGACTTCCTTCACCTGACATACCACTCTCACCTGAAAAAAAAAAAAGGGCACTCTGTACCCACAAAAAAATTATGCCCCATACATAGCTGCCCATTCCGCACACATGTCTACCTGGACATGTAACCTATCAATTACAATTGGCTGTACAACAAGTATTATTGTTGTCCTGACACCTCTCTCAGGGGTGGAAGGTTTCAAATGTCACACCAAATTACATACATATGCACAGCTATTGCTGATGAAGAAATGGGCAGCTATGGGCCTTACCTACATCCCTTCTGCACATCCCAAGCTTGTTTCCCTACTGTCTTACCCTCTTTGTGACCCCTTTTTTACCACTTTCCTGTCTCCCCATTTTCTTTTCTTTCAAAGAAAATAGCGCGGGTGTGCGCAAGAGTAAGCACGTTTAAGCGGTTGTAAGCGGGTGTGCGTGGAGCTAACCGCCAGTGCGCATGCGTGAGCTCCGCGCAAACCAGCGCTAACCCGGTTACAACTGCTTAAAAGTGCCTTAGTCACTTTGATTGACAGGTCCTGTACTCAAAAGCAAAATAAAATCCCACTGTGAGTCCCGAACCCAGGACTTTGGAAACAGTAGTCTGCATGACTTACCACTAAGCCATGACTCTTATACAAGAACATTGTGCTAAAATAAATATATCATGTTATAGTAGGAATGAATGTAAAGGGAATATAGATGTGTAGTACACAAAGCATGCCATTTAGAATTACTATCAAAACTAGTGGATTTCCATAATAGTAGTGTGTGAACAGAAACAGCCATGCTAGTTGGAAGCTAGTAGGTAATAATGTCACTATAGCACCTTGCAAGCCACACACATACTCACAGCAGGATAAGCACTGCCCATACCCTACAACCTCTTACAGTAACACATCTGGACCAAGTAATAAAATATGTGGAGCAAAGGCCCAAAACCAGGGACACATTACAAATAATGTTACAACAAACGCAGACAGTTCAGAGAGTAACAGGGTCTGCACTTTGTGGGATGTTTGGAAGGGTATGCAGTCTGAAACTTGAATGTTTGCCACCATATTCTGACTTGAGCCCAGAGTGACTTGCCAGAAAAAGGTGTGCATGAGATATTGACCAAAATATGAGGCAGAAATGTGGACAACCTGCAAATATCTGTACACATGACGGGTCTGACACCACCATATTTGAATAGTTAAGAGCCTAGACATAGCAACAGTGAATGACTTACAGGGATGCCCCACAGACCCCATGTGAAATGTACAAACAGTAGGCAGAAAGGTGTAACACATGCAATGGTAACTATGGAGTCCTGAAAGTATTCATCACTTGCATGGCAGAAAAGTACCTCAATGCTAACCCACAGTCACTCATGCTAACACACAGTCACAACTGCTTTTGCACTGATATGTATATATGTATGGGCCCCATAACATGAGGCACATAACAGATGAACTCTGAAGTCTCGGGGCCTACTCAAATAGCATTATAAAATACCACCATCACACCACCACACCACATGGCATGACCCTGCTACACACTAGCACATAGCAGCTAGCAGATATAGCAATGGAATGTAAATGGAAAATAAATGGAGCACAGCACAGCTACAGCAGCACTACTACAACTAGCAGCATACAAGTAGGTGAGGGCAACTATTGAATTGAAGCCTTAGCAAGCAGCAACAAAAAAAAAGCAAAGGAGCACACACACACACACATAGTACAGTAGTAGTAGTTGTAAGTGTGTACACACAGTTAGCACAGGAAAGGAAGAAAATGAATGGAGAAATGTTAATTAAAACACACCTGGAAAATATGAGAGAGGATACCAACCTTACACTCACAGAACATTGTCCACAGCATAACAGCATGGTCCCCTGCCCTAAAAATCTGAAAGGCTATGCCTATCTCACATACCTTTTTATAGCACTGTTCTGAAATCACAGTGAGAACTGCAATCAGTACACAACTGGCTGCATGCAATTAGCAAATGCTGGCTAACAATTGGTGCAGAGGCCATCACATGGGCATATGCAGATGTATGCTGTACTCCCAGTCCACATGCAATACTTTCATTGCACCCTGAGAAGGACGTGAGAGACAGACAGACAGAGAGAGAGAGACAGAGACAGAGACAGAGAAAATTGCAATTAAGCAGACACAAACAAATTGTTCAGCAACAGCTACCTGAAAGCTGACAACTGGGAAGTGGAGCAGCAGGACAGAGAACCAGACGGCAACACAAGCAGCTGTGACAAACACAGGTAATGTAAAGTAACACTATAAAGGTCTACATACTGTGAACCCTCCATATGTGTCATTGGTCTGTATCCATATGTATATGAAGATGTGTAAAGGGCAGGGGACATACAGCAACTATCAGTGAAGGCTGTACATACATTTGTATGTGAGAGCATCTATGTGCACATATCAATGTTGGTTGATTGTAGGTTGTAGTGCCATGTACAAAGTAGGTTTCACAGTTATGTATGTTTAGCAGTATGTTAGTGTGTGTATACAGTATGGTAGACAAATATGTTGCTATACCTGTCTAACATATGGATACGTATGTATGTCAACATATGTATGTGTGTGTATATATATATATATATATATATATATATATATATATATATATATATATATATATGATATGCATATATGTATACATACATAGAGAGAGAGATGTAAGAATACATAGACAGATGTAGATAGAATATTGTACAAACATATCTATGTAATGCACACATACAGATATAGATATATGTAGATACATATACATAGACAGACTGATCTGACTATCTACAGGTATGACTGTATATGACGACCTGCAACACAGCCTGTCCCACCCCCTCTGTCACTCACACCCCCTCTGTGTCCCCCCCCTCCACATCTATAGCAATATATGTACATCAATATATATATGTGTATATGTATACAGACACATATATATATATATATATATATATATATATATATATATATATATACATATAGATATATCTATATACATATACATATATATATATATAGAGAGAGAGAGAGAGAGATGTATATAAATTCTGAGTGAGGCACATGTGTACAGATGTATTGCAACAGGTGCCTGGTGACAAAGGCATGGAGTGAACACCAGTATCAAAACCGGAGTACCATACCACATTCCAGATCACCTACACCAGTAACCACCAGATATGTGATTGGCTGCCCACCACTGCATGTGTCAGGGGTGAACAGGGTCATAAATGTGTACAATAGTGGCCCCAATGATATTCACAGTGGCACACTATCCCTGGAATACCTGCACATGGTATGTGTCAGCGGACATGGTGTGTCAGCTATGGACATGTAGGTCGGTGTACCCCTCCACACCACATAATGGATGCCATGGTATGGACCTCACATGACAGCTACAGATATGGAGAAGGACACAGTGACATGTACAACACTGTGACAATGCACTCAAACACATTACCAATGCACAGTGACTGACAACACCACAGAGTACACATATACTACCCACATAGAGGTTACCACTCCCGGATTTACATATGTAAGTCACACCCATGACAGATGTCCAACAACCATAGTAACACCTCACACCATCCACAACCTAAATGTCTGCTGTGTGTCGTCCATGCCACTGCAATAGAGTGCACATGTGGAGGTAAGAGTTCCTACCCACAGATAAGACATACCCTGCAATAAACCACACAGTGTTAAGAAGCAAGACTCCCCATGAGTATATGTCACACATACCCCTGCTGAATGTTAGTCAGATAGGTAATATGCCATATGAGTCACCCTGTGTAACTGTGTGACAGCAGCAGGTACCATCACACCACATGTGTCACAATGGTCAGGGTAGCAGAACAGTACGCTGCTGTAGTCCCAGGGCAATAGCATATTGTATAGTATTGTATTGTAATGTAATGTATTGTGTTGTATTGTATTGGTATGTTGAGGTGCCTCCTTCGTGGAGTGGAACCACTGCTGCTGTGTGCCAGTGTACAGGTACATATCCTGTAGTCAGGCTAGTGTTACATAGCACTTCTATATGTGTGTTTAGCTCCTGTCAGAGTTTATGTAGCATGCAACTGGGGATACCATCAGGTCCCATTCATGTTGTGTATTCTGCTGTCCTGAGGGTGGCTCTCACCTGGACATCTGTGATGACAGGGAGGTTACAGTCAGCTGGGATAACTATGTCTTATTTTGGGGGAGAGGGCAGGGTGACACCTGCACTGAACCTGTCTGCCACAATGTTGTCAATATCTGTGGTGTCAGTAAAATATGTGTTGTTGTGTACTAACTATGGGCATAGAGGATGGATCCTAACCAGGTTGCTAACATAACTGAAGAAGGCCTTCTGGTTATCTGTAGTGTCCCTCTTGATTTCCCTCTCAAAGTTGCCCATGGATGTTTGTATGATGGAAAATAGATCCTTACTAGTGCTGCTCAGACATGCCTTCCCTTTATGGAATTATGCTCTGTCTTGCAGTAGCTTCCATCTTCTGTAATACAATCTGTCTATGGCTGGGGTCCACCAGACAGGATGCTGTCCCTTTGTGGAGAGTGTCTTGGTCATATATGGGATTGCATGATCCATGCATTCTCGAAGATGTCTGTAGAAAGCAATTGTGTAGGGGTCAGCATTGTGGGTTGTATCTGCCACTGGCCCAGTGGGCTGAAAGGATACCATGTCACTGTTACAAAGTGTAAAGTTTGTATCTGTAATGTTATGCACTATAGTCGTTTGTGCTGGTGGTGGAGGTGGGATATGTATATCCAGGGCAATCAGTGTGTGGTCAGCTCACAGTAGTTGATGATGTAGGCCATACAGTACCTAGATACAAACCCCCAGAGTGAGGAGGTGCTCTTGACCTGAACCAGTGTTCTGACTGCTGGGGTTTGGTAGTATGTCGTATGGAGTGTGCCAGGTACTGTTGCACAGTTGCTGGCTGAGCACTGATACCTGGCCATCTACATGTGTATCCACCAATAGACAGACAGATGCTACATATGTGAGATATGTTGTATCATAACAGTCGAGTAGCATGTGTAGTATGTGTGCCAAATTCTGCTGACATATATTGCTGATACCAGGTTATTTTCTTTCTCAGGTACATGGCCCACCAGCGGAATCCCTCCTACTCCACAGCTGAGGATGAGGAGATACACCAGAGCCTGGTGCGGGATTATGCAATACTCTTTTCCCGCACCAGCCAGAATCAGCAGGAGAGGGCTGCACTGTGGCAAGACCTTGTCCGTCGGGTAAATGACATAGGCATGCATAATAGGACATATGAGCAGGTACGACATCACTGCAGTGATTTAATCAGACATGTCCATCAGCGTGCGTCGGATATCCACAGGCAACAGGTCGCCACAGGTGGTGGGGTGGCTACACATCCCCCACTCACCAGACTAGAGGGACTAATCATGAGTGTAGTGGCTCCAGTCTGCCAGCAACAACAACAGCAGCAGACATGCATTATGATGGAGGCTGGAGCCACGCAGCAGCAAGACAGTGAACGTGCAGGTAATATGCCATATGTATAGTTGACTGGTGTGTACACTGGTAGTTAATGCATGTGTGGTGTGTGTCCTTGGTTTGTAGCTGTCACCATAGTATTTAATGTGCAAGTGTGATATCCTCAATATTAGCAGCTGATCTGTGAAAGGCGACTGTTGTACTACTGACCTGTATCATACTCAGTAACAAGGGCACAGTTGTGCCCACTGACATTAGTTTCTTCACGTCTGCAGGACCCTCTGGTATAACAGCAATGCAGCCTATCCATGCTGGTGAGTGTGTATTAACAATTCCTGTAATAGTGTTAATAGTAATAGTACTATTTGGCTTAGTAGTGCTCTTTGTATGCATGTAAGTGTGTCTGTGTGTTGATATCACGCATACTGAGTACTGTACAATTGTGTGAAACTGTGTGCATGTGTGCACGTGTGCATGTGTGCATGTGTGCACGTGTGCATGTGTGCACCTGTGCATGTGTGCACGTGTGCATGTGCATGTGTGCACCTGTGCATGTGTGCATGTGTGCATGTGCACCTGTGCATGTGTGCATGTGTGCACCTGTGCATGTGTGCATGTGTGCATGTGTGCATGTGTGCATCTGTGCATGTGTGCATGTGTGCATGTGTGTACCTGTGCATGTGTGCATGTGTGCACCTGTGCATGTGTGCATGTGTGCACCTGTGCATGTGTGCATGTGTGCACCTGTGCATATGTGCATGTGTGCATGTGTGCATCACTGGTAATGTGTAGACATTGTAAACTGTGTTTCCTGTTTCCGTCCCACAGGTTCTGTTGCTGCTCTGGTGTCATGTAGCAGGGAACCTGAATCAGGTGCCGTCGGTACTGATAATGATGACATCTGTGTAATGGCACAAGAAAGTATGCCAGGGTCCGCCATTGGTCAGCCGATTGACAGTACACAGCTGTCGACCCCATCAATGCGCACAGTTATCCTGCCAATACACCCTTTGTCACCAATGTCCCTAGGTGATGGACAGCATACAATGGGCATTGACCAGGGTAATGTGGTATCTGTGGCACATGCCTCCCCACACAGCAGCCATGGGCATGGCCCAGAGATGGTACCACACAGACAGATGTCCAGGGGTTCTCGTGGGAGCATCCGTGGGCGTACTGCCCCTGTCAGACATGCCCACAGAGGTCTAACAACCTCAGCTATGTTTCGGGCTGTCATGCAGGCACAGTCACGTATGGAACGGTACACCAGACAGGGTCTGAGGGAGCTGACAGCATGTCGCACAGCCATGACTGACAGTATGCGTGACATTGCGGCTGCCATCCGTGATTTCACCGATGTCATAGACAGACGTTGTGGGGACATATTAGACCGGTTCCACAACTACATGTCCATGAGCCAGGGTGATGGTGGGCGGTTGAGGCGTCGATGTGGCCGTATGCCAGCAACAGCAGCAGCTGGCAGTCGTCGCGGATGACAACAGGGCCGTGGCTGCCCCGTAGTGCCAGCAGCAGCCCCAGCAATGCTGGGTCTTTGCTGGCATCAGACCGCCCCAGGAGACCACGTGCACGTGGCTCTGGCCGGGCCCGACAGGGATCTGTGTCCAGTCAAGGAACACCTGCTTCTGATGACAGTACCCAGTCTGGGTTGGTACTGTATACGGTCCATAGCACCCCTGCAAGGCACAGGTACCGTGTCCATGGCCAGAGACACTGATCTGTATGACCTGGCAGGTACAGTCTGTGGCTGTCCACAAACACCAGTATATGGCAGCCATGAGGTGGAACTGTGTGCATCCATACACACATGTGAATTGACAACACCTAGGGCTAACGCATACACATACACACTGCATCAACATTGCCCCACCTTCTACTGCTGTCCCTCACCAACACACATACACATACATGTCAATTGGTGGTATCGGTGGCTGACTCAGGCATACCAAGTTCACACCCTGTACATATGATGAAACTGTGCCACCTCCTGCAATCTGTAACAACTGTGCAGGTACAGGTTAACATGTTGCTGATGCACAGGGTGACCACATAGATGTGTAGTAATAGTATCATGTTGTTAACAGTACTGTGTGCTGAATTAATTGTGGGTATATCACAGCATGCCTGATGCAGTAAGTGTGTGATTGTCATGTCCTGTTGTCTACACCCATGGTAAGTACCATAGTGTATCATCTGCACATGTTGGCATACTGGTGGTAATGATGTCAACAGAAGGCTACATACATAGGTAGCACAGGGGATAAGGTAATGAATGTAGTAATACACAATGATGGACATGTAAATTGCAAGTGGCATGTTGCCCACACTGGACTCTGCAATGCAGATGTTTGAGGATGTTGATATGTGTGCAGTACTACATGACTGGTACAGGACACACAGGAGCACCCTAGCACTGCATGCTCATATCTCATACCATGCTAGACAGCCCCAACACACATAACTAACTGTCACAGGAGGGAGAGTCCCCATATATGTCTGGGATACTGTGGTGGCAGGCCAGGTAGCATACATCCTACTAAGTATGGAACCACTGAGTGAAGGCTCAGTGTCTGTTATTTGACATGTGTATTACTGCAGGTATGAGCACATGGGTTTCCATCCAGTTATTGTACATCCTGACAGTACATGGTCTGTACACTTGTGTGCACTGAGACTGGACCCTAGCCATCTGACCTGTGTATTTCCATGCACATGTGCATAGTGCCTGCATATTTGCAGTGTTACCTACTGGAACTGGTACAGCTTGTTTGTTGTACAATGGACTACATGCAGCCCTGTTTACTGTAGCTTTGTTTGCATGCATGTTTGCTTGCAATTACCCTGGAATACTGATCACACCTGCAATGCATAGTTATAGAGCTTCTGTGGACTCCTAGTGCCATCTGCATAGCTTACTATATGTATGTCCATGTCCCACTTGACAGGATGTCACTGTTTGTCCTGTTCACATGTACATTGCCTGTGACACAGTGCATATGACTTACCTGGCATGTGTCCACGTGAGCAGTCATATATGCTACTGCTAACTAATCACTGGCACTACACCTTCACATATTCATCTTCTGTTGAACTACCTGCTTCGCTAGGGATGGCCTGCACCTGTCACCCCTGGGCTTTCAGATATTGGCAAAGGCTCTTGCTACCCCATAGTGCCTATGTTAGGCAAGGCTCAAATGACAAACCCACCTTCATAGGTATCACAAGGGATAAGAAACTAAGAGTAATGCTACCCAACGCCAGAAGTCTAAACCTCCAGATGCATGCACCCAAAACACTCCTTGGCATGGAGAACATCGATATCTGTGCAGTAACAGATGCCTGGTTCAGGGCTACTGAGAGCACACCAGCACTACCAGGTTTAACCTGGTTGATTTCTTTGAAACAGTCACCAAGGCCATTGGCGAGGGAAGGTGGTTCACACAGCCTACCTGGACCTTGCAAAAGCCTTCACAACAATACCCCACTTGGGCATTCTAGAGAAGCTCACCAGCTTAAATATAAGCCCCTATGTCACTAGATGGATTGCACAGTGGCTCAAGGACAGAACCCACATGGTTAGAATTGCTGGAGCCATGCCAGACTCCAAACCAGTTACGAGTTGTGTCCCACAAGGCTCAGTCCTGGGACCTCTCTTGTTTGGTATATATTTATTGGAGGTACAGGCCAACACGGACGGACTGTGGCTGACCAAATATGCAGATGACTGCGAACTGGCCACCATAATCGACTCTCCAGCCGACACAAGCATCTTCCAAAGGGGCATCATAGAAACAGACAACTTGTGCCAGAGCCATGGCCTTCAGCTGAACAGTGTTTAGAAAGGGGAATGTGCATCCTGTAGTCTGTTCACCTAGTTGCCAAAAGGGACATTGTCCTCACACACACTAATCCCCCTCAGCCAAAAGCACACACTTGCCCATTGCAGGATTCAAACCCCTATCTGATTATGTTATGACACTTGAGACAGACACACTAGCAGAGTGTGCTATTCACATTACTGGGAGGTTTCCCTTCTCTTGCTGTACTTATAGGGTGCTGACATCATCAGTGTTTAGAAAGGGAAATGTGCATCCTGTAGTCTGTTCTACTAGTTGCCAGAAGGGACAATTGCACACACACTAACCTCCCTCAGACAAACGCACACACTTGCCATTTGCAGGATTCAAACCCCTATCTGGCTATGTTATGACACTCAAGACAGACTTATTAGCAGAGTGTGCTATTCGCATTAATGGGAGGTTTGCCTTCTCTTGCTGTACTTATAGGGTGCTGACATCATCAGTGTTTAGAAAGGGAAATGTGCATCCTGTAGTCTGTTCTCTTAGTTGCCAAAAGGGACATTCCTCTCACACACAGTTGCACACACACTAACCCACCTCAGACAAACACACACACTTGCCGGATTCAAACCCCTACCTAACTATATTATGACATTTGAGATGGACGCATTAGCGGAGCGCACTATTCGTATTACTGGGAGATTTTCTTTCTCTTGCTGTACTTATAGGGTGCTGACATCATCAGTGTTTAGAAAGGGAAATGTGCATCCTGTAGTCTGTTCACCTAGTTGCCAAAAGGGACATTGTCCTCACACACACTAACCCCCCTCAGCCAAAAACACACACTTGCCATTTGCAGGATTCAAACCCCTACCTGACTATGTTATGACACTCAAGACAGACACATTAGCAGAGGGTGCTATTCGCTTTATTAGGAGTTTTCCTTCTCTTGCTGTACTTATAGGGTGCTGACATCATTAGTGTTTAGAAAGGGAAATGTGCATCCTGTAGTCTGTTCTCCTAGTTGCCAAAAGGGACATTTCCCTTACATACAATTACCCTCCTCAGACAAACTTGCCATTTGCAGAATTCAAACCCCTACCTAACTATGTTATGACATTTGAGACGGACGCATTAGCGGAGCGCACTATTCGCATCACTGGGAGGTTTCTCTTCTCCTGCTGTACTTATAGAGTGCTGACATCATCGGTGTTTAGAAAGGTGAATGTGCATCTTGTAGTGTGTTTTCCTAGTTGCCAAAAGGGACATTTCTCTCCCACAGACTTACACACACACCAACCCCACTCACTCTGAGCATTTGCAAGATTCAAACCCCTACCTAACTATGTTATGACAGACGCATTAGCAGAGCGCGCTATTTGCATTACTGGGAAGTTTATTTTCTCCTGCTGTACTTATAGGGTGCTGACATCATCGGTGTTTAGAAAGGGGAATGTGCATCCTGTGGGGAGGCAGACACCAAGCACACTCTGGCTAAGCTGTCATTCCCTAGGTCAAACAGCCTAGTGTTGACCTCTACACCCATATGTTTAATTGTCAAATGCACATTATTTGTTGCTGGTAGACTGTACATCTTTATTGCCATAGCATTCCCTGTTTGTATGAACAACTTGTGCATCTGTGGAAGATGTTTGCATATGGGAGGGATCCACTATATCACGTATGTCTCTGTAGTCATTTAACTGTGTGCACAGGGCAGACTGCTGTAATGTTGTTGGTTCCTGGAATAACACATAAAAATACCAGATATGTGTGTACAACTGCTAAACTGAGATTTGGCCTAAGTGTGTGAGCATGCCCAGTTCAGCCTTCCCATGGCATGTTGTCTGACATATGTCTCATTTATCAAAGTGTGTGAGCATGCCCAGTGTGAGCATTCCATATGTTGGACTCTGCAGCCCACCACATTTGTGGATGAGTGTGAACTTCAACAAATATCACCCGTTTATGGTTGTGTGTTGTGTGTCATGTTGTGTAGTTACTGTACAACTGCTTTGTGTGTGAACACAACAGGATTATACTGTGCCTGCAGTGTTTGCATGGGATACTTTGCATACAGTTGTCAACATCCTTTCACACTGACCTAACACTGTAGTACTGTATAGTGTACTGGTAGTACTTTGACTGTGGTGGACAGTATCCTGGGCGTTAGTGCTATCACTGCTTTACCTTTCGATAGTGAGCACAACAGCCTGGTTAGGGGCCAGTTGTGTACATCTGACCATGTTGCATTCTGTTCAGATATGAACTACTTAAACCAGGCTTGTCCAACATTGGTAGTGTATTCCACAACATAGGTATACATTTGCAAACACTAGCGATGTGCCCTAGTCCATGTCTAATGCTAGTTGGAGAGTGTGTTTGTCCTTCAACACACATTGTAAGTGGAGTTTGCTATGACATATGTCATGGTTAGTATACTGTGCCTCTGTCTACCTGTGACATGACAGTGATACCCAGGATAAAGCTACCATCTCCCATCCACTCATCAAGATTCCTATTGAGGAAGATTGATAAGTGACTCTATGGGTAGCCTGTACTGGGGTTCACTCATGGGTGGGGGTGGCTTCTGTGTTATGGATCATGCAGTACAGCTTGTCCTATGTAAGTCAGTGCTGGGGTTCAGGTCTCTCATGTGCATAGCTCACTGCCATTCAGATTGTACAAGGTGCAGCATGTTTATTGATACCAGCAACACAGGCAACACATGGCATCTGTGCAAGCTCTTTGATACTCCTGGTGAGGTACCGTTGGGGACTTTACAGTTGATGGAGGTGTCTGCTGAGGTACATCCTACAGGGGCTATTGTAGTCAATTGTACCGCTGATGAAGGATGACTGCAGAGCCACAATGACCTCCCCTTATCTAGATCTGACAACCTTCATGATTAGGTGGGTATATGGTATGTTTCTGTAAACACTACAGCACATGTTTGTCCAATGCAGGATATCTATCACCTTGTGTCCCCAGGTCTCTCATTACATGTTAACTACATAATGGGTTAACACCTATGTGGGTAATTGGTGGGCACTTACTGTATATCCACGGGGGTTGACTATACACATTTCTGCAATTAGCTTGCTGACATGGCTATGGCACCAGTTGTCTGTTTCTATGTGGCCCTTTTGTGGGATGCTTGTGTCAGCTGGTGGATCATAGGAGGTGAGCAGTTTGTAGTCCTCTGCAAACATGTTCGGACACAGTCCTTCCATGTTTGCCTGTACCTATGGGACATATATACCAGAGGAGGGAGATCCCAGGACCAAGCCTTGTGGGATGCCAGTTATATCTGGTTTGTAGTCTGACATGGCTGCAGCATGTCTGACCATGTCTGTTCTGTCCTTGGTCTGGTTTGCAACCCCTCTACTGACATAGGGGTTTATATTTAAGCTGGTGAGCTTATCTATAATGAACACGTAAGGTATTGTATAGAAGCCTTTGCAAGGTCCAGCTACGCTGTGTGGACCACATTGCCCTCATCAATGACCTTCATGACTGTTTCAATTGAGTCAAACATGTTTAGGGGCAGGATCTGCACTTAAGAAAGCCACACTGGGTAGGGTCTGGTGTCAGTAAGTCCCCACTATCTTTATGTCTGTGGTACATGCTGATCCTTTCCATAGCTGTGCAGACCGAGCTTCTCAGGATTCTGGGGTAGTAGTTTTCAGTATCCATTCAGGCAACACCTTTGTTGAGAAGGACCACTGTTGTTGTACACTGCTCTTTGGGTACATATTCTGTGGTAAGGCTGACATTGAGCAGTAGTGTGGTTTGGCATTCCATTCATCTTGGAGTCCATGTTGCACTAAGCCCAGGACACCATCTCATACCATTGCTGCTGTGTGTTTTGCTTTGTAGATGTTGGCTGTTACCTCAGCATCTGCAATGTCAGGGGGCCAGCAGTCTGCTGGGATAGATATTCTGCATTCTGGGGGGTTGCACTGCACCTGTCAGGATGTATGTTGGCAATATGTGTGTGTGTTTGTGATATTTGTGTGATTCAGAGCATATCTGTGAATTCCCAACATGGTTCCTACCATCACTTGTGAAAGCCTTGGGATTATCCATAGTGTCCTGTACAATTTGTATCTTCATAGGTTCATAGGTTCATACTAGGCTATCCACCCTAGGGCATTTGTTAGCCTAGCCAGAGTGTGTGTGGCTTGGCTTTTGCCACCCCTTGCTATGTGAATATTATGGCCATTTATGATTTGCTTTGCTGTGCCTCTGTCTGGACATGACACAGTGAAGACCCCCAGTGTAACTCTACAATCATCCATCCACTTGGCAAGATTCCTGTTGAAGAGTGTCAGTGAAGGGGCTCTGCCTAACATGGAGTGGGATTTTGGTCCAGGGTGTGGGGAGCCTCTGGATTATGTATCTGTCCCACCAGCACATCCTATTTCATTATTTGTTCAGGTTGACATCTCTCACTCTCACAGCTCCGATGGATTTGAGTTTTCTGGGGTGGAGCATGTCCATTACTCCTGTGTTGGGCATGGCCTTCTACAACAGGCATGCAATGCCTCTGTGTAGGCAGTATCTCACTGCATTCAGCTGGGGTGTCTACAGCCAGGCTGCATATGACATATATTTGAGACCCTTTATCCTCTTGGTGAGGTACCTTTGAGGTCTTTCTAACTGCTGCAGGTGTCAGGTAAGGTACATCCCATATGAGGCATTGTACTAGATTATGGGTGTGATTAGAGAACAGTATAGGGGCACAATGACCTCTGTTGACGTAGATGTGAATCCTTTCCTGATACGGTGTCAAATGTAGACAGTCTTCCTAGCCACATTGGCAATGTGGGTGTCACATAACAGGTTACTGTCCACTTGTGTCCCTAGGTCCCTGGTTACTCCTTCCATACATAATGGTTTACCACCTATGTGGTAATTTGTGGTACCTTGTTTGGTATTTGGTGGGACATTCATACTGTCCAGTGTCTTCAGGACAGCTGGCTGGGGTTCCTGTGTGTGAGAGTGTGGTCTGTAGCATGCTACAGACTGTACAGCAGTCTTGCCTACAGTTAGTTGCACATGGGTGGACTCCAATGCCTTGTGCATTGTCAGTTACCTGGACATATGGGTGTCTGTGCTGAATATGGATACTCACCCTCCTTTTATGTTTTGTTATAGGTTTTGGGGCCATGACACATGATACGTGGTATAACCTGGTAGTGCTGGTGTGCTGTCAGGAGGCTTGCAGCAGGTTTCTGTCACTGCACAGACATCGATGTTCTCCATACTGGGGATGGCCTTGGGAGCATGCATATTGGGGTTTACACATCTGGCATTGGTCAGCATTACCCTTATGTTTCTTTCCACTTATGTTTTCTAGGGTGGTGGGTCAGTCTTTTCAGCCTTGCCTACAAAAGGATCTATGGAGGTGGCAAAGGCCTTATCCAATATCCAGACGCCCAGGGGTAACAGGTGCAAACCATCCCAAGAACAGCTGCGTGGCTTGTCAAGCATGACATCCCAAGCAGACAGACATTGGATCCCCTTGGAATGACACCAGTAAGTGTGCCACTTGCTATGACTGATCATTCCGTGTTTGTACTGGGGCATTATTCTTGGTAAGGGTAGGATGCTGCAAATGGTGAGTGTCATACCGGCCTGGACTACATAATCAGAGAGCTCATCTATGTCTCTTTTCATGTAGTCTAGGTAGGTACATCTCAGGTCATTCACACCAGCATGGACTATGACTGCATCATATTTCTACTTGCTTTGGAGTGACCTGCATACTTCTGTTATGTGGCGTATTGTGGCAGCCTACAGGAAGCTTACTGTACCCTTTCCCTTGTTCAGTCTGGTGTGCGGGACAGCAGTGTGTCTGACTATGGAGTCACCTATTACAACTGTATCAGGCATGTTGTTTCTCCTTCTGGCCTGTGACTGTTTGGCACACCAGCTTTGTGTACTATGTGTTGCATGTGCTATGTTTGGAGGTTGTTTGATTGGGTGTCTGCTTTAGAGGCCTCTGTTGGTGTGCTGTGTTTGTAATTTCTGCCTTCGGGAATGTTTTTCTGTGTTTATGTGTTTGGTTTGCAGTTGTGATAGGTCTATGTGGGACTGTGTTTGTGGTGTGTGTGGTTACCTTCTCCTCCTGACTAGTTTTGGGAGTACTGAGTTGAGGGAGCTCAGCCTCCAGTTTGGATAGATGGTTGCATCTCTCACATATATTTGTATTTCTTGGGTGGAGTTGGGGGTTGTCTGTGTACTTGGGGCAGGTGTAACATTGCCTCAGGATTCACAGATTCAACTTGTTGTGGCTGGCCTTAGTGGATTGTATGTGTGGACAGATTTTATTGCCATACTACTGATCAGTGATTACTTCATTGTTTATGTTTGCTCTATCATGTAGTAGCTTCCTCATTCTCTTGCATGGTTTGGTTATGGCTGGTGTCCACCATGCCAGATTCCTGCATGTATGGCATTGTGTCTTGTTTTAATTTAGGATTGCATAATCCAAGCATTCCTGGCAGTGTTCATGGAATGGCTGTATTACAGGTTCTGAGGTGTGGCCCATATTTTGCACCTGCACAGGACCTTTAATGGATTCCACATCAGTTTGGAGGAGTGCAAATATTGCTTAACACATGTTTTCCACTGTGGTTTTCTGGCCAGGGACTGTGGTCAGGATTTGTATATCCAGTGTGATTACTCTATGGTCTGGTTTTACCAGTGAGCAATACACTTCTCATCTTGCCATCCATTACCCATGTTGCTGATTATCACATCCAGTATGCTTACCTCTCTTGTGGGAGTGGTACATTGTTCCTGGGCCTTTTGGTTTATGGATTCTATGAACTTTTGTCCTACACTGTTGGAGCTAGTATAATGCTCCCAGTCTATGTCTGGGTATTTTCAGTCACCCAATATAATGTGGTTTGGAGGACTTGATATATTCATGTATTCCAGCATAGGCCAGGTGCAGTTCCTGGTGTTGGGACAGTAGTCTGTAGCAGGCTATAAACTGGGGGGCAGTTTTAGCTACTGTTACTTGACCATGGCTAGTCCATGCTGCTTTTTGTTGTGGTACCAACATGGGGGTGTGGTTATCCTTGACAATTCTTGCTAGTCACCCTCCTTTTGTAGCTTGTTCCATGTTTTGAGGCTGTACAGCACAGTATGAGGTGTAACCTGGTAGTGTTAGGGTGCTGTTGTGAGCCTTGACTCAGTTTTCTGTTAAAGTGCAGATATCAACATTCTCCATACTGGGTGAGTTTAGACTGCATGCATCTTGCTGTTTCGACTTATCCCTTATCTTATTCTTATCCCTTCTGATACCTATGGAGATAGGTTTGTGTTTTGAGCCTTACCTATTCAGGGCACACTGTGGGTAACAACAGCCTTTGCCAGTATCCATATGGCCTGCACCGATAGGTGCACGCCAGTCCTAGCAGGTGGTGCATCATGTCATGCTCAGCATGTCATCCCAGACTGGCACACATTGGATCCCCTTTGACTAACTGCGATACTTCAGTCAATTATTGCACTTGATCATCTCATTGTCATGTTGTGGCATGATGCTTGGTGAGGGTAGGATGTTAGTCAGGGTCCTCAGGTGTGCATATAGTACATGGTGTTACATTACTTAACACATAGCATTCATGCCTCAGGTGATGCTGCAGGGCTGCCTCTGTCAGATGCGCATATTACACTTCCCTGTACATGTTTGAGAGCAGGTTGTGTCATGTTAGGCATCCCTGTTACTATATGAGTGAGTCAGAGAGGGGTATCATTCCCAGGGTTCCTACTGAGCCAGTGTATGTGCTATGCGTTGCCTCTTTGCCAAGGCCAGGGCATACTGGGCACGCCTCCTTCTGCCTACTGGGGCAGGCTCAGGTTGTTCCACCTCCGAGTCACGCTCTGCCTGTGATGGCCTTGGCAATGGTGGGGGGCTGTTTGGCCCGGCCCTATGCTGGTCCTGCTGCAGCTGTTTTCGCAAGATCATATTATGTAGCATAGCACATACCATGACAATTTGGGTACATGTAGTTGGTGTGTACTGCAAGGCTCCACCAGATGTGTCCAGACACCGGAACCATGACTTGAGCAGCCCAAACACATGCTCTATTACATTACGTGTTTGTGCGTGTGCCTCATTATGGCGTTCCTGTTCAGGTGTGTGTGCGTTTATGATGGGTGTCATCAGCCACGGCTCCAGTGCATAACCTGCATCCCCCACTAGGTGTCCATGCGGGATGCCCCCATTGGCAAATGTCTGGTACAGCTGCGTCAAATGCCAGATGTGGGAGTCATGGTAGCTCCCAGGACAGCCAGCACACACATTCATTATTATGCCCTGGGCATGACACATGACCTGGCAGTTGATGGAGGGGAAGCCCTTGCGGTTGATGTATGCCCTACCCCGCTCACTGGCTGGTGCTTTGATGCGTATGTGCATGCAGTCTATTGCACCCACTACCTCAGGGTATTCCACTATTTGCTGGAAGAGATGCATATTGCTGGCCAATACCTCACGGGCATTGGGGAAATATACATGATCATCGACATGTGCTGACATGGCATCCAGGAACTGGTGCAGTACCCTGGAGGCTGATGCATGTGATATCCCCATCATATCACCAGTTGGTCTCTGGAAGGTACCTGTTGCTAGTATTCTTATGCCAACACATACCTTGGTTTCCACTGGGATGGGTTCCCCTCTGTTGGTTCTGTGTGTGAGGTGTGGCCTGCACAGCTCCACTATTTGCTGCAGGAGGTCTCTGTCCACTCTATAGCGCTCTACTATCTCCAGCTCATGTAACCCGTGGTAGGTGACCCTGGGCCTGTACACTCTTCTCCGTCTCCTCACTGTGGGTTGTCTGGCACCATCTGCATTGTCACCACCCTCAGCAAGTCGCCTATGTCTCATTATGACAGCTATGGCAGCCCCTAACATTTCTGCTCTGAGTTCAGCTTTTTCAGTTTTCACTTCTGATAACTTAACTCCTGTCTTGCAGTGTCTCTTGAGAGAAACATACTGCACTGCTGTTTGCAGAGTTTTAAGTGCTGGGCTGGGCTACTATTCTGCCTGTGTAATTGCCTGCATCTAATTGTTTTCACCTGCTAGCTCCAGCAGTATTCCCTGCTAGCTTCCTACTAAATTTGTTGCTTCATTTTTCCTTTCTGTTTCCTCAGGGTGGAGCCATGTGTAAACCAGCAGAAACACGCTCACAGTGGCTTACATGCGCGCACACATACTTACACGGTTCAGAATCTGCTTATTCGGATTAAAACGCGTGCACGCCTGCGCAAACAGTGTTAAACATCTCCCAACACGCTCCCACATGCTCAGCCTGCCTTACACGCGCACACACTGCCTTACTCGCGCTTCATGGCGAGCACACATGCGCATACACATCCAGCAAGAAACTTTGGTGTAGGCAACAGTGTACACCTTCCATTTCTTGACTTTCTCATGCTTAGTTAGTGGCACACCTCTTTCCATGATATCTGTCTGACATCTGTCATGTAACTCTGACCTCCAATGAACTGCATTTCTTTCTACCATTCCCCCCTGTGATGTCACCTATCTCCTACTCTGTTCCTCCCCCTTCTGAAACTCTTACACTACTCAGACTGTGCTCATTTGCTATGTGACAGTGGAATTCAGTATCCTTACACTCATTTGCATCAGATTGCCTACTAATGCTTAGTTACATGTATTAGACTCAGCTTCCCCCCTTAGCAACCACTACACGGTGGCCATGTTGGTTTTGGTCTGCTGGTCCCTGCATTGACATTCCATGTATTGCATAAAACCTACATTTGTAGGTTTAAAACCTTCGTTTTTATCTTTTATACAGCACTGCCCATTTGCGCGGGGCTTCGCTGGGTTTAAACATCGGCAATCGCCGAAAAAAAAAATTATATTTTTAATATATTTGCATCAGGTTACTTTGCCAATGGCCACATATTTGGCCATTGGCATGCTGCCTGACACATATGCACCCTTTATTTGGAGCTGACATGGCTCCATTGCAGTTTTTGCAGAAACGTACTCAGTTGTCAACTGAGTACATTTCTGCAGCTAAAACGGCCCTTACACGGGCTGTTCTGGGCTTCCTGGATCGCTAATCATCCTCATTTGCATGCTATTCGGCTGCAAGTGAGGTGATTAGCTTATCTACGCCCACTCCGTGTAAGAGCCGTTTTAGCTTGTCTCTTACACGGACTTTGGTCTGTTCCTGGATCACGAAGGCTGCATGGAGTCTTACACTACTCTTAGACTCCGTGCAAGCCTTCGTGAATCCGGCCCATAATTTTAATGTATTGTTCATATGCTACACTGTCTGTTTTATGACTAAGTGGGCCAGTGTACTCACCTGTTAATATCTATCTGTCTGTCTGTCTATAAATATGTGTGGATGTGTTCGACTACTCTGTTAACCTAGTCTAATGTAAAACATCTGAAGGAAAGAGTAATGTGCTGAATGGAATGGGTATATCTTAAAAGCTGATTTGCTGTGCTAGGTGATTCCTGGCTGATGCCTGGTGCAAGGAGAATTTCAAACAGACTAGGAAAAGGTCGGGCAATGACACAGGAAGCTGACATTGAAAGAAATCAGCAAATGAGACACAAAACTTGGAGGACAAGTTAGAATAGAAAGAGAATGGGCAAGCTTGAAGAGGAAGCGAAATCCAGATACAGGCAGTGAGACCCTCAGCAAAAAACAAAGGACGGGGTAAAAACAGGAAGCAGGATCACCATGAAACAGATGACAAAGACCATCTGAACAAAGAAAAATAAGTTGGAAGCAAACGCCAATGCCATCTAAACCACTAGAACGTGTCAAAGACAAGAAAAACAACTGCAAGCAAAGGTGATCACAGAATCCTTGAGCAAAAAGAAGAATCCATAAAATAGCAAAAGTATCGACCACAAATAGCACAGATGAAATGAGTGATCCATAGAGAAATGAGATAACTATGTCTCAAAACACAACGGGTGAAGGCAAGAAGGTCACTGTGCACAAGCTCAGAAAGGAAGGTGCAAAAGAAGACTGCTCAGAAGCTCATTAATGGGGGACTAAGAGGTCTCTTACCTATTTTGTAGCCAGTTCACAAAGTTAATGAATAAGGTCATTTTTAGGCATCTTCTATGACAGCGGTTTCTTGTCCTAACAGAAGGGTCCAGATCATTTTTAATATTTAATTTTAATGTTGATATTTACTGTTAATAACTGAAAAATAGCTGGAGATATAAGGACAAGGTAAGGAACACAATCAATTTTAAACAAAGAAGGGCAAGGTTTTCTACAAACAATTCATAGGAAGTAAGTCATGCAAAATATAACATGTTACTATGCATGAAGCTGTATTAAAAAGGTAACTTTACAATTTGGGAAGTTAGAAAAAAATGAACTGAAGAAGGCAAATGAGGTGGGGCAGGGGTGTGAAACGGTTACTAAAATGAAACAAGACGGGCTTCTAGAAACTGTTTCAACATAACGAAGAGGTTAGAAGAAGATGGAAAATCCTGAGAAAATCAAGGGGAAGGCAAGCATATCAAATCATAGAATGAGCTTGTGACTGAATCAATACAAGTAATCAGACAGGATAAGGTGGAGAGATGGGATGAACCAACCCTCAGTGCAAAAACATTCAAAGGCATAGTAGACCTATCAGAGGGGAAGTCTAGGTAGGAAATGGCTGCTGATAATCCAAGATTTTGCAAAAAGAAAGTTTCTTGGAGAAAGACAGAAAGCAGACAGGAAACCTAGAAAACTTAAAGGCCTACAGGACTTGTCAAGGCAAGGATAGAAGAAAGAGGGAAGGGAAAAGAGAAAGACTGATCTCTGGACAGATTTAAACACCAATACAACAATGCAAACCAATGAGGACAGAGGTGGGGCCTCTGGACAGAGTTAAACACCAATACAACAATGCACACCAATGATGACAGAGGCGGGGCAAGAGTTAAACACCAATACAACAATGCACACCAGTGATGGCAGAGGCGGGGCCTCTGGACAGAGTTAAACACCAATACAACAATGCACACCAATGATGACAGAGGCGGAGCAAGTATCAGAGCACTGTGCCCCACCCAAGTGCAAAGTTGAATTCAACTGAGGTTTAGCTCTAATCTTGTGAGTGAGGCTTTTTTCCCTTTTTGCTCCTGATACAAATGTATTTTCTAACTTTGGGGAAGACAAGCACGCAGGACAATGCCATTGGCAATGTTGTTGTTGTGTCTTTTGGCTTTTTCCGGTTAGGGGTCGCTACAGCGGAACTCCGGTCCGCTAATGATTGGCAGCAGATTTTTACGTACCGAGTTGCCAGCTCTGACGCACAACCTTCAACAAAGGTACGCCCATTCACGCATGTCTTCACAGAAGACGCTTTAGCTGAGAATCGAACAGGACTACGTCTTACTGTGAGGCGACAACAATATTACAAAAAATTGTGTATAACAAGAGATGTGTACTAGAAAACAAATGGAATGGGAATTGCAAAGATAAGAGCAGAGCTGAAAAAGCCTGCAAGCCAAATCTAGAGGTGCAGATCTGCTGAATTAAACTAAATAATATAGATTGTAGCTAATGGAAGCATTAAGTAACATGCAGAAGGTAAAAGAACTTCTGCCACATACATGATGCATGCCTTTCATCAGAGGAGCTGCTGAGTAGCAGTTCACGGTAAAGGATAATAAAATGCAATGTGTAGTAAATCAAATATAGTTCCACAACAAAAGATATGGACACAAACAGGTAAACGAAAGCAACACAAGAGAGAAAATTAATCCACACAGTCTAAAATAAAATAAATAAGGTAGAGCAGGCATAGGAAAGGACTGCAAACATGTGAATTGATATGTAGCTTAGGTGAAGAAAAATGAGTAAAAGTAAGCAGTAACTGACCAAGCCATATGAAACAGGCAAATATATACAAAAGGAGGGTGACAGAAACACCAGCTGAAAGGGGATTATTATGGACCAATATAAGTCTATCTGCCTAGATTTTTGGAAGCAAAAAAACAAATGGGTAAACACCCAGTATACAGTTCCATACAAAACAGACCAAGAAGAAGAAGTGAAAGGAACTCACAAAGTGATATAAAGATAAGTTTAATAGCAAAGCTTTTGAGATAAAACTCTTCTTCAGTGCTCAAAATCATACAAAAACACATTTTCATATAGACACCACATGAAAAAAAATCAAACCAATAGAAGCACAGCAACAATAAAATAATTAAATGATTGATTTCAACAATTGGCTAAGTTTCTGGTGTCATTCTAATTGCATCCAGTATCTGTCTGCCTAGGATGACATGATTGACAGACCTCGATGCTTTGCCAGAGGTGGCCTGCATGTGTCACCCCTGAGCTTCCGGATACTGGCCAAGGTTCTTGCCACCCCTACAGTGCCTTTTTTAGGCAGTGTTCCAAAGACCAAATTACCACCGTAACAGCTACAAACAAATGCAGTCTGAGAGTCATGCTGTTCAACGGTAGAAGTCTAAATCTCAAAATGCACTCATTTGAAGCACTCCTTAAATGGAGAACATTGACATTTGTGCTGTAACAGAAACCTGGTTCAATGCAGCAGAAAGCACCCCTGCACTACCAGACTATAACTCATTCCACACATTTTGGATCCAGAACTTGGACCGAAGCTCCAAAGGTGGTGGTGTTTCCATATTCATAAAGGATGTGCACACCTCCAGACTTGTAGCCCAACATAATGCATCTGAGATACTCTGGGTGCAGCTAACATTGGGTAAGACAGCGATTCAGTTGGTAGCCTGCTATAGGTCCCCTACCATGTCCCAAGTTCCTAAGCACCCTGGAGAATATTAGGGTCCAACCTAACATTCTCATACTGGGCAACTTCAACTACCCCTCCATTAACTGGGAAAACTACTCATGTACCAATACACTTGCCCAGTGCTTTCTGGAATTCATTAATTCCAGTGCTCTGGACCAGCTCGTTCTTATCCCCACTAGAGGTAGCAACATCCTTAACCTGGTCATTACTAACATGGATGATCATTGCTCTACACCAGTAGTCAACTCCTCCCTGGTTAGATCTGACCAGAAACTAATCACCTTGGAAATCCACCCCCCCCCCACACACACAAAGGTAACCACCATGAAAAACTCCTCCACCGCCAACTTTGAGCTCCTAAAAACAGAGGTGGCTAACTTCACGGCACCCATGCAAATGGAGAATAGTTGCATGACTGCTGAATCATACACCAATGCACTGTACGAACACGTACACAAATGCATGGCTCTCGTCATACCCAATAGAACCAAGACACTATCCTCAAAAAAAGGAAGCCAATCTGGTGGTCCTCTGCCATAAACAAACTCTACAACAGCAGGAGAAAACTGATGCAGAATAAGGCAAAGTCCCAAGACTGGAAAAAAACCCTTATCAGCCTCAACAATAGGTTGAGATCCCTCATCAAATCCTCTAAAGCTAGCTATGAAAACAGAGTTTCAGCAGGTAGTAAAGACAAACACAAGGCCTTCTATAGTTATATAAATAATCTCCACAGCAATACCCAGATTTGCTCTGAGCTACTGCAAAATGGTACCTCCTATACTGAGCCAAAAGATATTGCAAATATACTGGCCTACAGATTCAGCACTAACTTTACACCCCCCCTCCCCCCGCCAAAGGACCAGTCACAATTCCAGTAGATTGCCAGGCACCCAGTATTACTGCTGACAGATTAAAACAGCACTGTCTAAGACCAAGAATACAGCTTCTATGGGACCTGACAATATCCATGGCTGTGTTCTACATGAACTGCAGAGTGAACTGGCACCTCACCTGTGAGCCCTGTTTAATCATAGCATCACCTCAGGCTTTATCCCTACCAAATGATGCACTGCTACAGTCATTCCTCTCAACAAAGGAGGAGCAATTATAGACCCCAGGAATTATCGCCCAATTAGCCTGACGATTATAATATGCAAAGCTATGGAACGCATCATCATGGATCTAATAAACAAGGAACTATGGACTTTCCAAACTCTGGATCCTACACAGTTTGATTTTGTGAAGGGTAGATCATGCCTGCTCAACTTGGTCAACTTCTTTGAGTCAGTCACCAGAGCTGTGAATGAAGGCAAGGTGGTTCATACAGCCTACCTTGATCTGGCCAAGGCCTTTGATACCATTCCCCACTCAGGAATCATAGAAAGACTCACTAAGCTAGGCATCAACCCCTACATCACTAGGTGGGTTGCAAACTGGCTCACAGATAGAACCCACAGTGTGAAAGTAGGTGACTCCAAGTCAGACTGCTGACCAGTCACGAGTGGTGTCCCACAGGGTTCGGTCCTGGGTCCTCTCCTGTTTGGTATCTACTTCTCTGAAATCCAGGCCAACACGAAGGGACTCTGGCTGACAAACTTCACAGATGATTGCAAGTTGGGAGCTATTATTAACTCCCCAAGTGATGTTGACATCCTACAGAAAGGCCTCAGTGAGACCAATGACTGGTGTCAAAACCATGGCCTTAAGCGCAATGCCAAAAAATGTGTCATCATCCCCCTTGGGAAAAACCCAGTTCCCTTGAATTACCACATTGATGGTAGTCCCCTGAACACAGAAGGTGTTATAAGAGATCTGAGAACACAGGTTGAGAGCAACCTCTCTTTTGACCACCACGTTGCCACTGTGGTCAGAAAGTCCTTCTATTTGGCACATCTCATTACTAAGAGTTTTGCATCCAGGAAGAAGGAGGTCATTGTCTCCCTCTGCTCTTCCCTCATTAGGCCAATCATCGAGTACAATGCCCCATTTGCCATGTACCTCACTAGACACCTGCAACAACTGGAGAGGCCGCAAAAGTACCTCAAAAAGAGGATCCTAGGCCTTAAACACTTATATGGACAGACTCAAAAAAACTCCAACTATTCTCTGTCTCATATTGCCTACTTAGAGGCAATCTTTGCTTGACTTACAAAGCCATGTCTGACCCAGATCTGTTAGAAATTGCTACTTCTAAGGAAACCTGAATCCCTCCGCACCACATGCTCCAGAGACCTCAACTTCATTACTCCTATCAACAGAGCATGCTGGAGGGACAGGTTCATAACCCAGAGACTGCCCATGCTATGGAATAGACTTCCCATACATGTCAAGCTGAGCACCTCACTGGCCCTCTTCAAGATAAATCTTGATGAGTGGATGGGAAATAGAAAATTCACCCCGGGGATAATTCCAGTGGCTCTACACGACAGAGGCACTAGGAACTAAGGTCGGGTTGCACGATGCCAGGGTATCCTATGGGCTAGGCTTGTAAAGGCTCCAGGGCCATTAGCCTAGTACACATCTATGAACCAAAAATAAACAACTGAGTGCTTGTTTCATGGAAAAACAGACCTTCTCTTAAGAATAGGTTTTAAACTCACAGTATCATCCAGCCCAGGGGGTACATCTGCTTGAAAGTAATTAATCGATCTATACTTAACATCAGTATTCAACACAATATCTCCTCATCTAATGCTTCTTTCAGTGTTTTTTATAACCCAAAATGTAAAACTATCCTCAGATTTACTATTTTTCCTTGCAGGACTAGCTTAGTCCTGCACAGAAGCAGCCATTTAGGAGCAGGACAGCAGTGCGCCATACATATTAATGAAGGCACACTGCCTGAGCTCGTAATCTTACACAGAGCATGTAAGAGTGCAGGGGGCATGTCTGAGACCAGAGCTCTCAGAATATACACACCCCTGCAATGAAGAACAGCAGAAAGCCCTAAAAGAATGAGCAAGACTGTTCATAGGTGTACGCATGCCCCCAGCAACATCCCCCCACATGTACAAGAGCAATAGTTAACACAAAATATATAAAGATACTTTTTTTTATGAAAGAGATTAAATTTAACCATAGGTGCGCAGGTTTGCCCATCGCTTAGCTACAGTTAATGCAGCTTAAATGGCAGAAGATGATAAAAAGCAAGATATATGCAAATGAAGCAGTATAGCAATAGTGTAGTCAGCAGAGCATTCGCCTTACGAGCAATCATTCCCGGTTCGAGTCCTACTGCAGCACATTCCATTTTCCATGTCAAATCATGTTGTGACCAATATTTTTAGTTGCATTGTCTACTAAATAACATATATTTGTGAACTGGAGTACTGCCTTAAATGCAGATGTGAGGTGTCAGTGTCATAATGTTGCAAAGTCCACAGATAATCACATATGCCCCATACGTATATAGAAATCAGGGATACAAATGGAAGGTAAAATGTGTAATGAATGATAACTCCATACAGTTTCCAAATTCCCCATCTTCCAAAGAACTATTAGACATTACTGTCTAAATTACTGCAGTGGTAAGAGGGAGTAAGCACTAGTAAGCAAGTGTAAGCAGTATTAAGCATTAGTAAGCTGGAGTAAGCATATGTAAGCACCAGTAAGTGGATTTAAGCCCGATTGTGCAAGGGTAAGCAATGCGCACACAAGTTAAGCAATATGGAAGCTAACTCTCAGTAAGCATATTTAACTGAAGGTTGGCAGTGCTTACCCTCATACAAATCCATGCAATCCCGCTTACAAGTGCTTAAAAGTGCCTTAATCACTCTGTATCCAACAGCCGCTGTATATATATAAAACATGTAATGAATAATAAATCAATGCCAAGAAGCAAATATAACACAAAGCAAATAAAGCTAAGCATTGCACAGGCCAGCTTACTAGGTGTAAGCAATGTGTAGGCCAGCTAACTCAATTTGCCCAGTGGTATACCCCTTTAAACAATGACAACCTTAGGTAAGCAGGTTTGCCCATAGGTTAGCCTTTTTAAAACCATCCAATCATGACAAAGTATGGGAAATTGGCCCTACTTAAACCCAACAGGTGGGAATGCATCTCATAACTGCTTGTAGCTTCCCCTTGCAGGCACCATGACAGGACTGGCAGAGGGAGTGTGCTTACAGGCGCAGTGCTGGGGTATCCAGGAGTCCAGAGTCATGGCAGGACTCCTTCTCAAAGACCATGAGCAGAGACTGCTGCAGGGCCAGTACCAGGGTTCCCAATATAAAGCAGAAGCCTGGGACCTTCTTGCCCGTGACCTCACCAGTGGCACTGGCATACCCTGAACTGGTGAGCAGGTCAGGCATCACTATGCCAACCTGAAGAAGTGGAAGGAGGATCATTTGGATCAGTGGATGCAAGAGGCTAGGACAGCAGGGGAGGTCCCATCTGTGTGTAAGTATCACTCCACTACCTGTTTAATAATTGCCAGCATTATGGATAGGTATGGCTAAATATTCCTCTTATGTCCTTCACAGCGGCAAGTGACCAGGCCACGAACCAGGAGGCCCATGGATGTCGATTGGAGAGGTTGCGATGCCATGCAGGTTAATAATACTCTTGCATGTACTGTCATAGCAAATAAATATAAAAGTATTAGTAAGTTAATTGCTAATATAAAACCTGTATTGTTTAAGGCAAGTTTTGCATCAACTAGAGAATATGGCAGGAAGAGTCTTATATAGGTTGTATGTAAATAAAAGCACAATAACCTGATAATAAAGGTCTAACAGCTGGACTGCATGTGTTTACTCTGGTATCATACCGTAATGTAGATTTGCAATCACTTCATAGTACTGCTGTATTAAGCACTGTTACCCACACTGTGCAACATAAATAAAATGTATAGGAATTTCTGTATATGCCTGGTCTAATCCCCAGAGGTCATTTAGTACAACTGAGAGAGACATAGACAGAAAACAGTGAAAGGACAGACAACAAAACCCAAATAGCACATGCAGCTGAGACTTGAACTGTTGTGTTTTTAGCACACACAACCATGGTTCGAATCCTAGGAGTGGTAGTAGTCTGCATACAGAATCATACCCCACAACTGTACAGATATGTCCAGAATGTCTAGTAAATTGGCCCAAATCTGCTGTCTGTCACTCTGTTCCCCCTGGGAAATCAGTGGGATGATCCCAGACATATAGGCAGCAAACAAGAAATACAAATGATTGTCACACATCTATAAGAACAAACCTGTTACTCTAGCAACTCCCCAAACTGTTATGAGAGTAATAAGCCAAGTATGTCCCATCTACACCCCCATTTTGTCAAGCTGTGACCAGAATGTGTACAGTAACATAGTGAGATGTATGTGCATAATAGTAATGTGGAATCTGGTACTTTGTGTGGCAACATTCAGGTAGTGCTAACAAACATTACTCCCACAGGTACGTCAAATACGAACACTGTGCCGAGAAATAAAAGCTTGATACCCTGTGCTGGTACTATTTACTCTGTTTTTTATGGCATTGCGAGTGTTGCAGTTGCTCTGAATAATAAGGTATCACTGACCACTGTCACCCATAATATGCTACATAATATAACTGTCTAGGAAATCCTGTACAAGAGTGTTGTAAGTCACTAAAGGTTGAAGAGGGCAATAATTTACATATGTCCCGGCTCACCTGCATGTGGTCAGACATGGCCAGAGTCTGTGCAAAAAGAGGACAGGTATGTGCATAACATCAACCTAGAATCTGGGAGTATGTGTAGAAACAGTTAGTTAGTGTTAACAAACAATTCCTCCACAGGTATACCAGGTAAGAGGTGTATACTGTAGGTAAAACCAGTCCATGTATATAGTTGTTGACAGCCATATCTCTGTCCAAACTAAGGCAATAGGGTAGTGTAGTAATACTTGTAAGGTACAGATAACAGCACTGACTAGGAAAGTAATGCAAACTACAGGAATATACTAGTTGTTAACTGACATCTTTCTCACCCCCACCACATCTCCAACAATACACTAACTATCCACCTCAACTGGTATGTGATGACTCCACTGTAATGTTAGGACATATGTCCTATTGCTTGATAATTATTGAAATCTGTTTCTAT
>NC_056728.1:1655187792-1655246077 GCF_019279795.1 Protopterus annectens
GGCCATATACCACTGTTACATACACTGGCCTCTGTAGTGCATAAGTGCACACATGTATTGTGTACATGAAGCCCACACATATATGGACCCAACCCCACAATATGTGTGGGAGCCACAACAGCAGTGGATTGATGGCAGGAATGGCAGCATGACATACTCACAGCCCACTACATAACAACCCCTTACAGCATGTCATATGTACAAAGCCTGATATACAGGTGGAGGACAGAGGCTGGAACACAGGCCCATATGTGAAATACTGTTGTCATACACTAAGCAAGTCGCTGGTGTTACAGGATAGTCTGCAACATACCCTTAGTCAGGAATATGAAGTTAGAAACAGAAATGGATGTAGCCATGTACTGATAGCACTCAACACACACACACACACACACACACTGGCAGTGATATATCTGACACAAGACCTGTGTGGTGGACAGACAAAACATAATAGGCACATCTTTGGCCATCAAGTGGATAGGCCCACAGTTGAGAGCTATGCAGTCATACTGCATTACAAGTTAAACTAGTATGTACACACAAACTCTGTAACATCGGTGCTATACAATGCATGCAACAACACTACTCACACTCATTCTGTAGTTCTGGAACCTCCTACAAATATGTAGCTGGCCTGAGTGTGCAGGTTTTCCTGTAAGAGGTATTGCTACCTGCTGTCTGTAACACTGCTGCCCACACACAGGAAGGATGTCTACCATACAGGAAAGGTAAAGGGACCATGCCCACATGATGTAGGGATTTATAGTAGTCGGTTGCCATGACATTGGTAACTGGAAGTACTACACAACATGCTGCATCCAGGTAACAAGTGGAGGACACTGATTGGTGCAGAGGTCATCACCTGATCATGTGCATCACCTACAAAAGCCATGCTGCAATCTATTCAAAGCAGCTCAATCCATTTACTGGGGAGAGACCGAGATAGAGAGGGAGAGAGTGAGTGAAAGGCAAAAACAAACACAACAAAAAAAAATCCAGAAAAATATCCAGAAGAGACATCATTCCCACAACAGGTATGTGATGTATATATACATGTAAATGACTGTAGTACTTGGTCCATAATAATGGGATAGATGATGTGGAATGATTTATATGTGCCATCAGGTGGTGTTGTAATGATGTTCAGCTGAACAACTGCTAAGGACAATAGAGTCTGTCCCTGTGGGTAGTGGGCCATACCCATCAACTGTGCAGAGCAGTACTAACTGATAAGATGTAAGCCATCATAGTGTGTGTTGTATAATGGGAAGCATGTATATTACTTTGGCCAATAGCTGGTGGTGGAAGTAATGCCATAATGATGGACACATGGGTTCCACAACCCACCTCTTGCAGGATACTCAGGTTAACCTGTACTGTAGCATGTAGGAATGTCATAGGTATGTAATAGGGTTACTGCAATCTGGCCCTACATAAACCCTCTTAATGTCAGACTGTGTCCATATGTGGCACCTTTCTGTGTTGTAGCACGGCAGAACAGTGCAGCTGTGCAGGAAGGTGTTGTGAGATTGTGGACTTGATGTCTGAATGTACCCCATATATAGGTATGCGTATGTGTGCATATATATCTATATGTATGTCCACAAATATACAGATACCCATGTGTAGACATATATATAAACACATATATACATCATATATATCTACACATATATAGATATATACCTATGTGCACATGTCTACATATATGTATGTAAATACATGTCCCCTATATTACCACCACAGTTCACATGCTATGTGTGAGGGAACAGCAGACATAGCAATACACATAGATATCTACAGCTGTCAGTGGTGTGCAACATGGATGGGTATGTCACATGTAAACACCTTGTTGGGACCACATTGCCCTTGTATGTGAAGTATGGAATGGGAATATGGGAAAGTATGGCAGGTATGGTGGTGGAGGTGGTCAGGGTTGGTAGATATAGAGGACAGCCTACAAAGGTGATATGTGACACATATGGTGGATAAACACCCTGGATGGTGTATGTGGTCTGTGATGGGGAAGCCCCATGGTCCCCAATATGGACACAATGGGAACAAGCCTTCCACCCACTGCTAGTCACTATAGCAGTCCATGTCCCAAAGGTGTCTGGCCTGGACGCTGAGCAGGAGGAGCATGTGGGCCCTGTGAATGTGTACTGGGTGCCTCAAGATGATGTAGCACATCCCACATGTGTCTGTGGAGCCCATTATGGAACAGACCCTGGACCTGACCACGGTGAACAAGATCATGTCTGTGTCTGCCTGGGGGAGGGGGGTAACATCCCCTGAGTTGGTTCCACCTGAAGGCATTGCCAAACCTGTACATGAGGAGGCTCCAGGGTAGCTCACACATGTGATGTGGCCTGGTAACACGGGCAGATGAGTTTGGAGAGGTGGTTCTGCTGGCCAATAGTACATATACATGCTATTGTGTCACTGTTATAGAACATATGTGGGTAGTAGTCTACACAATCCGGGAGCATGTCCAACAGCATGCATAGATATCCCCAATAACAAAGAACGGGGCAGCAATATCCTTGACCTAATCATTACCAACATGGGAGACCTGTGTTCCACACCTCATTGGTCAGATCTGACCACAAGCTAATCACCCTAGACATCCACATCCCGCCCCCACCCCTATTAGGGAAACCACCGTAAAAAAACTTCTCCAAAGCCAACTTCACAATTCTTAAGACAGAAATGGCAAATGTCATGACACCCATGCAGATGGACAATAGAGGTACGACTGCTGAATCCTACACAAATGCACTTTGTAAGCACTTATATGAGTGCATGGATTGTGCTATCCCTAACAGAACCAAGATGCTATCCTCCAAAAAAAGGAAGCTAATCTGGTGGTCCTCTGCCATAAAAAACTCTACAACAGAAGAAAGAAACTGTTGCAAAAAAGAGTAAAATTCCATGACTGGAGGAGTTCCCTGGTCAGCCTCAGAAAGAAGCTGAGATCCCTCATAAAATCCTCCAAAGCTAATTATGAAAACAAAATTGTCACTGACTCTAAAGACAACCACAAAGCATTCTATAGCTTTGTCAAGAATCTCAATGGCAACACTCATATCTGCTCTGAGTTACAGCACAATGGCACTAAATATACAGAACCAACTGATATTGCCAATATCCTGGCAGATAGGTTCAGTGCTAACTTTACCCCCCTCTCACCCCCTAGAGGGCCCATCTCTATACCGGAAAAATGCAAAGTTCCTGTAATCATGGCTACAAGGGTGAAAAACACACTCTCCAAAGCCAAGAATACATCATCCATGGGACCTGACAAATATCCCAGGCTGCGTTCTACATGAACTACAGAATGAGCTGGCACAGCACCTAAGTACCATGTTCAATCATAGCCTCACCTCAGGCTTTGTGCCCACTGAATGGTACGCCATGATGGTTATCCCACTGCACAAAGGGGAAGCCATGACAGACCTCGGGAACTACCGCCCTATTAGCCTGACGAGCCTAGTCTGCAAGGCCATGGAACGTATCATCATCATGAAACTCATAAACTCTGGACTCCACCCAGTTTGGGTTTGTAAAAGGCAGATCATGCCTCCTAAATCTGATAGACTTCTTTGAAGCAGTCATCAAAGCCATAGATGAGGGTAAGGTAGTTCACACAGCCTGTCTAGATCTCGCCAAGGCTTTCGATACCATCCCCCACTCTGGAATTATAGATAAATTTACTAAACTAGATATAAATCCCTATGTCACAAGATGGGTTGCCAACTGGCTCGTGGAGAGAACCCACACTGTGAAAGTAGCAGACTCCAAATCCGACTTCAGACCAGTGACACGTGGAGTACCGCAGGGTTCAGTCCTGGGTCCTATCCTGTTTGGTATATACTTCTCTGAAGTACAGGCTAACATAGAATGTCTTTGGCTAACGAAGTTTGCAGATGACTGCAAACTGGGAGCCATAATCGAAACTCCTAATGATGTGGACATCCTACAAAAGGGCCTCACTGAGACAGATGCCTGGTGTCAAAGCCATGGCCTGAAGCTCAATGCCAAAAAGTGCATTGTCATCCCCTTTGGTAAAAACTCTGTACCCATGAACTACCACATAGGTGGTAGTCTACGTAACACCGAAAGTGTGATAAGAGACCTTGGGACACAGGTAGACAGTAGTCTCTCCTATGCTAATCACATTGCCACAGTGGTCAGGAAATCCTTCTACATGGCACACCTCATCACAAAAGGTTTCTCATCCAGAAAAAAAAGTGGTCATTGTTCCGTTTTACTCATCACTCATTAGCCCCATTATCGAGTACAGCTCCACTTTTGGTATGTACCTCACAAGACATCTACAACTGGAGAGGCCACAGAAATACCTCACAAAGAGGATTACTGGCCTAAAACAGATACCTTATGCAGACAGTCTCAAAAAACTCTAACTTTACTCCGTCGCATATCGCCTACTCAGATGCGATCTCTGCTAACATACAAAGCTATGTCAAATCCAGAGCTGTTGGACATGCTCCACTTAAAGAAATCCTAATCCCTCTGAACTACACACTGTAGAGACCTAAACCTTGTTACCACAATAAACAGAACATGCTGGAGGGATAGCTTCCTGTCCCAGAGACTTCCCATACTCTGGAACAGACTACATATCTTTGGCAAACAGAGCTCCTCATTAGCACTCTTCAAGAAAAATCTTGATGATTGGATGGGAAATAGGAAATTCACCCTGGTGATCACTTCTGTGGCTCTGCTCGACAGGGGCACAGGAAAATAATTTTTTTGGGTGGCGAAAGCCAGAGTACCTTTTTGGCTAGGCTTATATAGGCCCTAGGGCCAATAGCCTAGTACCTACCTATGAACCTACGTGCAGAAACCACATAGCAAGCATACCACAGGCATATATAGAACCACAGTAGCCCTGACAATGGCATGCAGGTGAATAGTCTGTAACAGGCCAGCAATGATAACGTCCACACAGGGAACATGGCTACATACACATTGCACAAAGTGTGGTACAATACAATATCTGCCCCACTGGTAGGTAGGCTGTAGCCATACCTATTGAGTTGTGTGTACAGTTTGTTTTTGCTGATATGGTGGGGGGGGGTGACAGTGATGTGTATTACGAGCTGTGGTAACCTTTCTGCATGACTTGCTCACACCTGTGTCCATCTTTATGTTCTTTCAGGCAAGATGTCACATGGAAGGCTTCTGGCTAGCTGCCGAGAATGACATTGTGGTAAACCACCTAAAACAGCACTACCTTGTCTTGTTTGGCCGGGCCGCCCATGATCATCAGAAATGGACCGCCCTATGGAATGACCTAGTCTACAGGGTCAATGATGTCGGACTGCACAACCGCAGTTACAAGCAGGTCCAGCATCATTGTTCTAACTTGCATTGCAATGCCTGTTGGCATACTGCTGCAGTCTTGAGGGATTACCTCACAATGGGGGGGGTCATGCCATCCATACCCCCCTGACATGTGTAGAGGAGGTCCTAGCCAGCCTAGTGGCACCTACCTGTCCACATAGCTGCCAACTGCCGGACACCTTTGTGGAGGTGGCTGCTACCCACATACTGGCCAAGGAGCATGCAGGTATGGTCACAGGGCACATCAGTAGACCACTGTTGCATATACATCTGCATCTGTGCAGGTAGATCATGCATATGTGAGATGTCATAGATATAGTTTGTTGCTGCATAGTAGTGATAAACATATGTGTATATGTGGTAGTATTGTGGACATATACTGTTGATATATTGTAATGCTGCACCCACCCTTTAGCAATGCCACAGGTGTGGCCACTGACTTTGTATCACTCACCCTCTTATGTAGGTCCCTCCAGTATACCACCAAGGCAGCAGCCTGTAGCTGGTGAGCATGATTTATGTAGATGCTTGACAATAAACTGGGCATGTAATGGCTATGGTGTATTCCATGCACATATCTAACACACCTACCCAAAATGCATGCTGTACGTGTGCATGTATTGTTGCTGGTAAATGCACGGCATCACAGTGGTGACCATGATGGGATATTGGAAGGGCATGTCAGACACCTGCAAGATAACTAACATCCTGTCATTGCAGAATGTGTCCACAGGGAGTGACATAATGGTGGGAGACATGGCCTACAGTAGGGACATGTTTGGAACAACACCTATATACAGTGCAACACCAGTGTATATACCTGTAGGACAATGGCAACTGTTGCAGCGTTACACTATGGCAGAACGTATTACTGTGGTCCACATTATCAGCTGGGACTAGGCTGTAACATGTGGTGTTCCATGTATGGGACACTGCAAACTGACACGTGTGTAGGTCTTACTTGTCAAGTATCTGCAAAAAGGCTGAAGGTGGGGGGTGACAGCATGACACATCAGTGCACTGCAGTAAGGATCCTAAGAATGTTAAGAATGGCTGTATCTGCACATTATCAGGTTCAGGAACTGTGGCAGATGTAACCCAACAACCACAGCAATAGTGATGGCCGTGTGAACACCAAGAGATGTGCACATGAGTAGTCATTGCAATCATGCAGATTAGGGAGACATGTGTAGGGCAGACTGAACTTACTCTGGCAAATGCAGATGGGCCACGCTAGTATACCCCTTCCAGGAATGGTGCCTACTGTTATACACATAACAATAGGTGCAACAAATCGTCATGATATGGGTGTGCACATATATGCCCACATGGAGTCTATGCATCGTGGTTAGCATCCGCACACCTAACACATTCCGTAGACACTGCATGTGAAAGTACAGGACATATGTCACATATCGGGCTCATGTACTGTTAATATAAGCGGTGATGTGGTCCCATGGCAGGTTAAGGAAGGGTGCGCCATATCAATAAGTGTGTGTACACCCCCCATCACCACAATATGCTCTGGTGGATGTCAGTGTAATAGTATTGGATTGGTCATACATGGTCTGCTGATGCTGAGAGCTGTAAATCAGACATTAGGCATTCACAAATGACATCTGTCTACATATCATCCCAGGTATGTGCTGCCGAAAAACATAGGGGCTGTGAGCATTAAAGCTGACATAGCTGACATAGTACTACACATTCAGCAATGGGTTGTACACCTGTGGTGTGGTGCACAGTACATGGCAGGGTGAAGAACAGGTGCACAGCAATACTGTATACATAGGTGCAGTGGCTTCCAGGGGAAGGGGCATCACCTAGTGACACAGCACATGCATCACACAAATGTATACTGTTGCTAGCATGGGTTGACTATAGCTGCACTGCATGCTGTTGTGTACCATATCTTATGCATGTTGACAGATGGATAATAGGAGGGCTGTGTGTACTATCATTGCACAACCTCACCTGTATTGGTGTTTGTGTGTCCTGGTGGGTAATTAGTTTGTCTGTAGGGTTATTCTGGTGAAGTGGAGGGAGGTTGATGCATGTAGGATGTGTGTGTGCATGTGTGTGTGATTGTGTGGGTGGCCATGTATGCACATGTGTGGTTGTGGGGTTGTTCATACAGCAGTACCTCCCTTTGGGATTGTGCAGTACATGGACATGGACTATCACATGACACACCAGGAATACTTGTCATGTATGTAATCACAGGACAGCTGATAGTATAATAAGGTCTGTAGCATGGAACAAGCATTAAGAGGGAGGTAGATACCAGGTATACCCTTAATATCGCATTCAGCAGAGAGATGACTGACAACCCACATATGCAGCACTATAGATGTATTGGGGAATTACTAGCAAACACCAGGGAGTGTATCCATATATTACAGTTGTCGCATGATAGGCTGACTGAGCAGCATATCTGGCATGTACTGAGCAATACATGCACATGACACTCCAGTGCATGATATTATGGAGTGAATATAGTAGCCCTCACATATAGGGGCTATGCTCATGCTGTCTGGACATACACAGGGTGAATACTGAATGACAGTAGTGAGGCTATGTAAAACCACTCTACTCTGGTCAGGCAGGTAAAGGAGTAACAGGTCCTGTGTTGTGATTACTTGTCTAGGCATTTATAGGATTGATACGTTAATGAATGGTATCAATGAGTGTATGTTACCAAGTGTGATGCAGGATGGGGAATGCATGGGAATATATGTAGGACTGTCTGTAAAGTCATGGACAGGTAGGTATTAAGGTGGTGTGTGTGTGTGTGTGTGTGTGTGTGTGTGTGTGTGTGTGTGTGTGTGTGTGTGTGTGCGTGTGCGTGTGTGTGTGTGTGTGTGTGTGTGTGTGTGTGTGTGTGTGTGTGTATGTGTACTGTTATGCAATGCTGTACAGGTCTTAAAGTGCATTTATTGTTTTCCCTACAGGTGGCAAGGTCGGTCAGGGTCTCTCCTGCATACAATCTGATGTCGGTGTCCATACAGACACCAAAGATGATGATAGTACTGTTGAGGCACAGGTGGGGTTGTCAGGGGCCGAAACACTGCCAACATTTGCCATCCCACTTTTAGCCACCCCAACCCTGCACACAGTTTCAGTGCCTATACATACCCCATCATCAGTGGCCATAGTGAAGGGGCAGCTGGCATTTCGTGGCAGTGCACAGGAAAATGTGGTAACCATGACTACTGTGTCTGGTCGCAGCAGACATAGCCAGATGTCTGGCAGGGCTCCACATAGGCAGATGTCCCAGGGTACTCATGGTAGGACTGCTGGTACTCATGCCCCTGGCAGACATAACACAGCTGGTCCCAGCAGGAGCATGTTTCAGGTTGTCATGGTTGTGCAGGCACGTATAGAACATTACACCAGACTGCAGAGGGCTGCTCTCACATCTGCAAGTAACAATTCCCATGAACTGTCTGGTGCCATCCGTGCATTAACTGAGCTCATGGATAGATGGACTGGTGAGATGATGGCCCTCATTGACTGTGGTCTTTCTGTGTTTGAACGTGTGGTGGGAGTGTGGTGATGGCTGTTTGGATGCAGGCCAGCAACGTCAACAGCTGGCAGTCAACGTGGACATGCTAGCACACCATTGGGCTCACGTAGTGACAGTACCAGCCCCGGTACTGTGGGGGGGTGCTGTCCACACCATGCCACAGCAGGCCATGAGCACGTGGTTCTGGCCAGTCCCAGGAGGGACCTGGTTCCAGCAGACATTTGTCATTATCAGGAGAGAGTAGCACATTGATGCATGTACCTGGATGTGCCCATGGAACCACTGGCAGGCACAGTCCATGTGTCTGTGAATTGCACACCCTGCCAGGTATGGTCTGCAGCTGTCCATAAATACCTGTGTAGGGCAGCCACATGGCAGAACTGTGTGCATGCATACCCACACACTATACAAACACACCTAGGACAACCCAATACCTACACACACCACATCACCACGCCCAGTTCACCTCATTACACCCCTCACCCACACACATGGTGTCAAATGTATAGCCCACCCTCCACACAGCGTTTAGGGTGAGGTGTGTTCCAGGTTACATGTTATATGCAGAATATCCCCAGACATGTGCAGTATGCTAATGGGGAATGTAATGGGTGTATATGGATGATACATAGTGGGAAATACTTTCATATACACATTAACAGACACATAACAGGCAGACACACGTCCGAGAGACTTGGGCCTATCACTGCTAACTAACTTGACTATGTGTCCAATGTGTTACAGGTAGGCTGCCCACAGCACCTGCATAACTGGCCTGGATTGTGGTATTAGTTACCTGTAAGGTTTATGGTGACAGTGGAAACCATAATGTGGTACATAGAACATATACCGGATGTACCTTGGTGTAATGACAGTGTACACAGCATCCACATCCCCCAGTGGATGTTGTACTCCCTGAAACCCATGATGACACTGACATACCCACCATCACACATTGGCCATGACTGTGATACAACCCATTGTATATCTCAACAGTGGTACTACAGGAATATGCATCTAATGCACATGCCACATGCATAGTAGGGTGTTGCATTGTCATGTCTCACCTATGGGCAGCAATAACACTATCTGTACTACTGTGTGGCAATAGGTATTGTAATATGAGGATTTGGCCACAGAATGGTGTACCCTACAGATATACTGACATGCACACATACACACACTTTCCAGAACACAATGCATATCCCATGCCTATCAACCAATTTGTACAACACTGTTGTGCTGCTACTCCATGGCTTGTGTAGCTGGTATGGAAAAGAGCTTAACAGGATACATGTAATGTCCCATACAGCAGCAACCACAACTGACTATGGCAATGGGTGTTGCAGCAGTTGTGAAGGCCCTCATGAAATTCCCAAGTACAGGTGTGCTAACACACAGACACTGCTATACTCAGTCATGCACATGTACACATGTGACAGTACTGGGGGTGCATAGCTGCAGGTGATCATAGCTGTGTACCTAGCTATTGTCCAAGAAGAGATGGGTTGTGTAGGGGTTGTGTGTACAGTGATATGCTGCCACCTGCCATGTTGCAGCAGGCAATCTATCGACAGACACTACTGTGGTACCCCTCAGGGTGAGAGCGACATGCATCAGCCAATCCCTGAGGTGCCTCCTGCACATGGCCACTGAGGTGATCAAGTTGACATGTATTCAACATGCCTTACAACACATGGTTAGTGTCTGTAATGGAGACCTGTACCCAAGTATGTTCTGTTGACTGTGGTAGTGTAGTACCCATAGCATGTGGTGCATACAGGGTGTTATCTTCTATATGTGCCAGTTCTTACACAACTGGGCAGACATGTCAGTGTCAATCAAGCTTAGGTTGCCTGTACATATTCAAGCTGGATACCTGCCATCTGCACATCTGTACAGGGACTGACAGTCATGAGCTTGGCAAGTAGCTATGCAGTAGGATGAATCTGCTGACAGATAGACGTCTGACAACAATATGTATGCCATAACTACATATCAGAAGCCCTCACTAACATGTGCTGTACAGACGGTAGTCTACAGTTACATTCCACGTGTCGGATCATTACCCGGTAGGACTTATATACTGTGACACAGCTCACACATCAGGGATACAATAGGGAGGCCTCAGAGTCCAGCTATGCCTGCAGGTGTGCCTGTTGTCAGTACTACATTTAGCACTCTACTCTTCCCTGGATAAGCACTGCCAATAGTATTACCACCATGATACACTACATGCCAGTGTGACAGCACATACCCTGGGCTACTACCCCTGTATGTAACACATTTACATGGATAACAGTGCTGTACAGGCCTCATATATGTCTGTGTTCCACACATGACACTCACACACCTTGCTATTGTAATGACAGCACATAAGTGCATTTATTGTACATGGCATTACATACACTTATTACAGATGTCATTACCCTGCTATGTTATCGGACTGGGTGGAGTGAACTGGTTACCAGGGCTAAGCCATGCTTTGCAGGTATCAACATTGCCGCAATATAACAGCTAAGCTGATTTGTGCACTGGTAAACGAAGCCTACACTGTGTAAGCGCTTGTGCGTTTACCCGTAGCTTAGCACTGCTTAGCTTCGCACAAAAATGTGCGAACTCACTTAAAGCTGCTCAAAACTGCCTTAATCACTCTGTATCTGACAGCCCTTGTTCTGCCGAGCAAAAAAAAAAAATGAACAATCATTGAACCCAGGACCCTGTACACAATAGTCACAACACTTAACCACTATGCCATGATCACTGTGATAATAGCTGTTGTTTTTCCAATATATCTGTCAATACACATATTGATTAGTATTGAACAATTGCCTTTACTTCCACAATTGTGTAGTACTTATTATTAATATGACTGTTGCATCACATATGTTGTTTTATCATAATGTACACATAGCAGATACATATGGTGAGATACATCTGGGAGGGTATACACAACTGTGAGGTTTACACATGACAGGAACATGGCTATATACATATAATAGGTTGATATATGTCTACATGTGCATACACATGTATATTCATACATATGTCTGTATACACATCTGTATAGTGCAACATATATATGGCCATGTGTACATCTCTTCGTATGTACATATGTGTGTGTGTGTGTGTGTGTGTGTGTGTGTGTGTGTGTGTGTGTGTGTGTGTATAAATATATATATATATATATATATATATATATATAGGTAGATATATGTATATAGCTATATATGTATGCACATCCTATGTGTACAGATATTCCTATTTATCTAGATATATATGTAGATATCTATAACTATATGTGCATACATATCTATTCTGATATACCTATTACTGTCAATATATATGTAGATATCCATAAGTATATGCGCATGTGTATCTCTATCTGTATATGTGTAGACATATATTGCTGTGTATATGTATCTATCTGAGTGTTTATTTGTATATATATATATATATATATATATATATATATATATATATATATACATATATATATATATCTATATATATATATATATAAATATATATATACGTATATATATATGTATATATATATATATATATATATATATACATATCCAGCTATGTATGACAATAGGTATACATGTATATATCTATACAGATATATGGATAATTATATATACATATATGCTCATCATATGTCCTGAACATGGAGTGGAACCCTACCTCAGCCCCAATAGTCTCAACCTCTTAGTTCATTGGGATATCAGGTATGTATTGCAGGTATATACGTAGACTATTGCTACTGTAATAGTGGTTGTCTTCACAGGCATGTTGTGTGTGGGAGGCCACATCCACTTTTAACATGTGCGGCACTGGCTACTGACAGATATCCTAAGGACATCATAGTACAATACCACTGCTAGCAGAGTAATGATCCTGTGGTCTACAGTAGAGATATGGCCAATAATTGTGAACAGTCTGACACACTCTGGTCAGTCCAGAGGTATACACAGAACCTTTAGTGCAAGACATGTGGACCAAGCCTGACAATGTGGATGTTAACAGCCATGTAGATGAGTATATCACATAAATACCGGTATACATTTGCCTCCATAGGTTATGCATTCACACACCCCTGTCTATCCTGACATATAATAACCAATGATACAGAGGTGCCATGGCCACATACTAGGGTTTATATCAGTTCACCGAAATGGCTTAAGTTCGAAAACCATATGTTCGAACTTCTAACCACGAAGTAAAAAAACAAGAAAGACTTAGAACTGCGATTCTTTTCCCAGGGAAATAAATCGCTGCTCCAAGAAAGACACACACAACACAAGCACACCAAAAAAACAGTACTCCACACACAAACACTTAAAATCCTACATCTAACCCTACACTAAACTGAACATACACTACTATCTATCCACTTACCTTAACCCAAACCCTAATCCTAAGGTCTGTCACTATCGCACACTCACCTGACCCAAGCCCTAAACCTAACTCACCTATCCCATCCTTAACCTAAAGTCTGTTACTATCACACACCCACCTCACCTGCGCCCTAACCCTAACTCACTTAACCAGCACCCTAATGCTAACGTCCACACAATTGCACACTTACCTGAACCCGACCCATATCTTCTCACCACAGTTCTGATAATCGCAAAGCCACAGAAAAGGCTGACCAAATTCTTTCCCTGGGAAAGAATTTGGTGTTCCACGGCTTCGCGATAATCAGTGTTCAAACTTCACAGTTTGACCATCTGGTGTTCAATCGTCAGCTGTTTTGACGGACTAATATAGACCCACATACTACCCACTAGTTAGTGACATACATCTGTACAGCATCCCACTATATTGTCTGACATACATGATTGTTATGATGGCTTGGCAGCAGTACATTTGGCAAGTATCTGGACATAACATCACACTGGGTAAGTACACTAAGCTGCTAGGCATGTAACAAAGCACTGTGCAGGCCACAGGCAGATTGCCACAACACTGGCCTACATTTCTTATGTGGGAATATACATGTACCTGCATATATAGCAGGCTCTACATGCATGTCACAGCACAGAGTAACAGACACTTGTGTGAAAGTGCATAACCAAAGCCAATGTGAACACAGACACAGCCTCATATGGTAAGCTAGCATAATATTACAGTATATGGACTATCTGAACAACACCATCCTCATATGTGCCACTCACACATTAACCCTACATATACTGGGCCACTACACAGTGTGGTCTGATGCCTGCCTGTATTATGGGACATGTGTGTGTTTGGCCCTACAAATATGTAAGCCGATAGGGTAACATACAGTGAAGCATCATGTAACATCAGATAGAACAGGACCAAGAACAATGACATCTACTGCAGTCTGTACACAGGCCAAGGTACATATTCACAATACACACACTGTGGACAATCACCATAAGTACACAGACCTCAATACTGTACACACAACCACAGAATGCCCAGGTTATGTCCTCAAATATAACCCCTACTATACATAACAAGTGTAGCACTCTGATATCTCACTGGCTTGTTATCAGATATGATGTCAATAAATTAATGGTGTACAGAACATATGCACCTTTTACTGTATGACAAATGTACAAAGGTTGACAGAGTTGTGGCTGGAGGCACAAACACAGGGCCAATATTGACATGTTGCAGTGATAACCTCATACATTTATTATTGTAACAGAGTTTGTTGTAACATATGTCCTATGAGGGATATGAAGTCAGTAACTCTCATGGCTGTCACCATGTACTGACTGAAATCCTCACACTATGCATCTACACTTCACAGATAGGTGCTCTGTGAGTAACACAAGTAACAAAAGGCACCACACACTGCCCAGTCTGCAGATGACCCTACAGATGGGGGTTTCCTCAAAAACATATCACTGTCATGACAGGTATTAAAACATGTAGACCAGCCATATCCACACATACCTTGTTAAACCAACATTACTACAAATGCAGAATACCAAAACTTACATTCTGTAAGTCATGTCAGGCACATCCCCCTCCTGTGTGTTGGCCTGTTTCCTCATTGTATGTTGTTATAGTTAAATCCCCAATCCGTCTGTGATGCTGTTTGCCAAACACCAGATCTAGGTCCTGCTCACAGTGACTGAAAAGGCCCAACACCAACATGATGTTCCTAGATATTGGAGTGTGTTTCCATGCAATTAGCTATGGGAATGTTACCACAGCTCGTCCATGTGCAATCAGCTAGAGGAGGGCTGCGATTTGTGCAGAGGTCATCAGCTGATCATGAGCATCACTTACAAAACACATGCTGCTGCCTAAGCAAAGCAGATGTAGTTCTCCACATCCACCAGAGAGGGAGTGAGAGAGGCAGACAGAGGCAAAGATAAGTCAGGGATGGGGTGGGAGAGTAAAATCTAAATATGGTTTTGTCACACACCTACCAGTATAGGGTATCAAACCCCTGATGGACTATGTATTGCTATCACATGTCTATGCAGTTATTGGATGCGCCACATAGCTTACATGTTGATGAGCTCTCCAAACATATATGTGATGGTGAGTGACATCTGCAACAGTGATATGGTAACAATACAGTAGGTGTAGTACACGTGCCTGTCCACATGGACAGGTGTCAGTGTCAACACAGCCACTCTCTCTCAGGGTCTCACACACACTGACACACTTGGCAGGGTTAGGAAGAATACACTTCCTCACTAGTTAGTTTGCCACAATACAGTGCTGTGCAGGTATGACATGCACCACAAGGGTTATCGGGAGGTTATATGAGAAAAGGGTATGTGGAGGTGTCTGATATCAAACAGTATGCTTCAGTATGCCAAAAGGGGTTGTAGTGAGTGTGAATGTGGTCAATAGCATCATACACCACACACGCAGACAAAGGGTGCCAGTACTGACCTGCATGCATGTATTGCTTCATGGGTGGGTAGTTGTTGACTGTGCCAGAAGGCTATGCAAGACTAGATGAAGGGTATACCTTGGCATCAGGCCACATGACAATTGTCTGCATTGTAACTCAGGGGTGTAGTGTCTGGATTGACCCACACAGGTGGCTTTTGTATTCACCACCCAGTCACCTGGATTACTATTGTGTATGGCCATTGCTGTTCAATGCTTGCCATGTATGCATTCTTTAGTCCATGACATGGATGCTGTCTGGGATGTGCACACATCCCACATGCATGTACAGTGACATGTGGAACTGTACCTGGGGTGTCTGGTCCTTGTTGTGTACACAGATTGTTATAATCAGATGTGCCATGTGATAGGAACAGGTAATGGACAGCAGGTTGAACCTGCACTTACATTGATTGCATGATACGGGTATTTCCTGGTGTCCATGGTATCTGTCTATACAGAGCATGCGTATAAGGCATGGTATCTCCTTTGTGGGTCACATTTGATGGCACCACAGGTGTTGCAGGTGTCCAGTGGGGAGCATAGTGAAGGCACACTGTCTGCATGTACATGTGTATTCTACTGATGGACAGGGTGCCATGCCCTCTGTCATCCACTGCAATCACACCATGGTTACTACCTGTGAGCAATATGCAGGGTACTACCAACATAGTAGTTGTTGTCTAGGCAAGTGTGTTTGTGTATGAGACATGGGTTGAGAGTGTTTGCTGTGTAATACAAGGGTTGCTAATTTTGTTCACCAGGAATTGATGTCACATGTAGGGGTATGGATTGCCACACCAGCCTCTCGGCTATTCCACATCTGTTATCCTTGTAAGGTGGACATTGTGACATATAATAGGGCCACCATATAAGAAATTTGCAAAACCCACTCCACAATGACTCCAGTTGTTACACACTCACAGCCACCTCCACACAGGATACAAATGACAAACACAGACATAAACACAGACACACACACACACACACACACACACACACACACACACACACACACACACACACACACACACACACAGAAATACACACACACAAACACACACATACACACGCACACAAACACACACATACACACACACACACACACACACACACACACACACACACACACACACACACACACACACACATGCTATGTCTGGGATTAGAACTCCTACCTAACCAGTTTATTACACTACAGCATTATGCAGTTATAGGACGTGCCACAGAGATTACTGGAGTAGCTCTTCCCCAAAGTTGTATTTCACAGTGAATGACATTAGCAGGCTTGCCAAAGTAGGGTATTTGAATTGTAGTGAGTGCGACTGACCTAAAACGCATTGCGCCCTACACAGACATAGAAACACACACACAAACATCCACACTTACCATGTGTGGGAATAGAACCCCTACCAAAGTACTATATCACACTACAGCATTATCCAGCTATAGGACATGCCACAGCGATTACTGGGCTCCACCTTTCCCAAAGGTGTATTTCACAGTGAATGACATCAACAGCCTTGCCAAAGTAGGACATTTGAATTGTAGAGAGTCTGACTAGCCTAAAAAGCATTGCTCTCCACACAGACAGAGACACACACACACACACACACACACACACACACACACACACACACACACACACACACACAAAAACACAGTTGCCATGTCTGGGATTAGAACTCCTACCTAACTAGTTTAGCACACTAGAGCATTACGCAGATATAGGATGCGTCATGGAGATTACTGGCTACACTTTTCCCAAAGGTATATTTCACAGTGAATGCTATCAGCAGCCTTGCCAAAGTAGGGAATTTGAATTGTAGTGAGTGTGACTAGCCTAAACAGCATTGCTCCCTACACAGACAGAGACACACACGCACAATTGTCATGTCTGGGATTAAAACTCCAACTTAACTAGTTTTGCACACTACAGCATTACGCATTTATAGGATGCACCATGGAGGTTACCGGACTACACAATTCCCAAAGGTGTATTTCACAGTAAATAACATCAGCAGCCTTGCCAAAGTAGAGCATTTGACTTGTGGTGAGTGTGACAAGCCTTAAAAGCATTGCTCTCTACAGACACACACACACACACACACACACACACACACACACACACACACACACACACACACACACACACACACGCACACACACGCACACACACACACACTTGCCATGTCTGGGATTATAACTCCTACCTAACTAGTTTAGCACACTACAGCATTACACAGTTATAGGATGCACAACCAAGATTATTAGGCTGCACCTTTCCCAAAGGTGTATTTCACAGTGAATGACATTAGCAGTCTTGCCAAAGTAGGGTATTTGAATTGTAATGAGTTTGACTAGCCTAAAAAACATTGCTCCCTACACAGACAGAGACACACACATACACAGTTGCTATGTCTGGGATTAGAACTCCTACCTAGCTAGTTTTGCACACTATAATATTACGCAGGTACAAGACGCGCCATGGAAATTATTGGGCTACACCTTTCCCAAAGGTGTATTTCACAGTGAATGACATCAGCAGCCTTGACAAAGTAAGGCATTTGAATTGTAGTGAGTGTAACTAGCTTAAAATGCATTGTTCCCTACACAGACACACACACACACACACACACACACATACACACACACACACACACACACACACACACACACACACACACACACACACACACACACACACACACACACACACACACACACAATCAGTTGCCATGTCTGGGATGAGAACTCCTACCTAACTAGTTTATCACATTACAGCATTATGCAGTTTTAGGACGCACCACAGAGATTACTGGGCTACTCTATTCCCAAAGTTGTATTTCAAAGGTGATGACATCAGCAGGCTTGTCATAGTAGGGCTATGGGGAGGGCAGATTGTGTGTGCATGGGGCATAACTCATTCATCTAGAGGTTGACACACCACATGCAGGCACACACAGGAATATATTCCACAGGTACGTGTATACAGCTACTAGATAACTACTGCCTTGTACAGTCATGTTGCACAGATAGCACTTGCACCACATAGACTGTAATGCTGATGGATACCAGTGGCTAATTTCTACAGTGAGTGACATTGAATTGTTTATGGTCATTGGCTGATTGGGGTTGCCAGGACTACGACTTGGAGTAAGCACCTCATTGGTTCTTTCAAGCTTTTTTTTAAAGTTGTTTCAGGTTTCAACTTTGTTACTTAAGAAGTTAACTTGTGAGTGTTTCTGCCATTTCACACTGAGCTACTCGGAGGAAGAAAGCTGATCTGTGATATATAACATTAAGTATCCTGTTTTCTTGCTTATTTGTAAAAGTTATTTATAGCACTTTTATTGTCTACATATACATTTCTAGCTAGTTTCACTGTGTGTGAGGTATTAACTAGACATTTTCTGCAATTGTTAAGCATCTGGTTGGGTTTGTTTATTTTGATTTCCTGCTAAGGAGTGTATCATATAACTTGTTTGCAGTTAAAAGCATTCTCATTTCTGCAGTTTTTTTTTACCTAAGTAGTGTGAGTAGTGTATCATTATCCATATTCAGGCTTGTGTTTTAGGCCTAGTTGTTTGTTAGTAGAGGCTGTGTGTCTGAGCACATGTTGCAGGCCATCATAGTTTAGCCAAAGCCAGTATAGCATTTCATTGAGACTGAATTGTTTATGGTTATTGGCTGATTGGGGTTGCCTGGACTACAGCTTGGACTAAGCAGCTCATTGGTTCTTTCAAGCTTTTTTTTAAAGTTGTTTCAGGTTTCAGGTTTCAACTTTGTTACTTAAGAAGTTAACTTGTGAGTGTTTCTGCCATTTCACACTGAGCTACTCGGTCGAAGGAAGCTGATCTGTGATATATAACATTAAGTATCCTGTTTACTACTTATTTTTACGAGTTATTTATAGCACTTTTATTTTCTGCATATACATTTATTTCTAGCTAGTTTCACTGTGCGTGAGGGATTAACTAGAAATTTTCTACAATTGTTAACCATCTGGCTGGGTTTGTTTGTTGTTTCCCACCCTTCCTCCCTGTTGGGATCCTGTTTTTATACTTAGTGGCTTTGCAGTTGCCTGCTCCTACTGTAAATTTGATCTGGGACACTCCTCCCAGTCTAGTGTCATTATCTCATTTTTCCTAATCCAGGGAGAACAGTTGAGAAGGCTAACCCACTTAGTTTCTGCTCCTCCTTTCCACTTTAAACTTTACAAAAAAAAAATTCTAAGCTTGTTTCCTGCCTTTCCTGTAAGTCATCTAGTCCAGATACAGATTTGCTGTATCCAGGACTGTTTGTAAGCTTCTGTGCTCCCAAGCCTTTCTGTGTTGGAGGGAAGCCTTCAAGCTTAATTTTGTTTATTAGAACTAGCCAGTTTTCTAGTTTCAGCACTCAAGTCTGTTTCTTTGAACTCAGCACTTGTTCAGAACTCATTGTAAGCACTAAATAAGCTACAAATTACTACAGCACTCACCTTTCCTCACTTGTCTAGAGGAAAACTGTTTTTAGTACTTAATAAATAAGCACCTATCCAGGCATGTCTAAGGGTCAGCTCCCAGTGTTTTCTCCTATCTACCTGATAAATCTGGGCATCTTGGGGCAATGCAGCACTTGACTCATGTACACAAACAACCCTCTCCTCCTACCACCCAACACTACAACATGTGAGAGATGCAGTTATATAGCCAAACTGGAAGCAAAGCTCTCTTCACCCAAGACTGGACTAGACAGTCAAGAGGAGAAGGTAAACACTTGCACAATACCACACTCATCATATAGTCCCTCAAAACCTACACCACCAAAACACACACATAGAAACACAAAACACACACGTACATTCACGGAGGCTCTCAATAAAAATCTACCCAAGCAACAGGGACCTCAAAAGCAGAAGCACAAGCAACATCCACTCCCCAACACAACCTAAATGACACATAGCTCACAAACTCAGTGTGCCACTCAACCACAGCCCATCAGGCATAACAACGTACCCAACAATCTAGTCATAGGTGACTCTATTGTCAGGCATACTGATGTTCCACTCACCAGGCTAAACAAGGAGAAAGTTACTGTCAACTGCCAGGATCCACCACATAATGCATGCACTCAGGTCACTCCACAACAAGTACAAATATGACTCTGTGACTGTCCATGTTGGTGTGAATGACCTGAGACATACCTCCCTGGACTACATGAAAAGAGACATGGAGGAGCTGTCTGATCTTGTAGCCCAGGGAGGTATGGCCCTAGCCCTGAGTAGCATCCTGCCATCACCCAGAATGATACCACAGTACAAGGACAAAATGACTGACTTCAACAATTGGCTAATCTTCTGGTGTCATTCTAAGGGGATCCAGTATCTGTCTGTCTGGGATGATATGGTTGACAGACCACAATGTTTTGCCAGAGATGTCCTGCACCTGTCACCCCTGGGATTCTGGATACCTGCTAAGGCTCTTACCACCCCTATAGTGACTTTTTTAGGCAAGGTTCAAATGACAAATTCACCACTGTAACAGGTACAAGCAAGCAAAATCTGAGGGTAATGCTACTTAATACTAGAAGTCTAAACCTTAAAATGCACTCACTCGAGACACTCCTTAAAATGGAGAACATCGACATCTGTGCAGTGACAGAGACCTGGTTCAGGGATCCAGAGAGCACCCCTGCATTACCAGGCTATAATTCATAACACACTTTTTGGACACCTAACCTGGACCGAAACTCTAAAGATGGAGGCATGTCCATATTCATTAAGGATATCCACACCTCCAGGCTAGTTGATCAGCATAATGCATCTGAGATTATCCAAGTGCAATTAACTCTGGGCAAGACCGCAATCCAAATTGTAGCTTGCTACACATCCCCCACCATGCCCCAGGATTCCCACTTCTCATTTCTTGCTACACTGGAAAATATTAGGGTCCAACCTAACACCCTAATAATGGGTGATTTCAGCTACCCCACCATTAACTGGGAAAACTACTCATGCACCAATTCTTGTGCTCAACGTTTTCTGGAATTCATAAATTCCAACGCCTTGGATCAACTTATCCACAACCCACCAGTGGCAGCAATATCCTAGACCTGGTCATTACCAACATGCTCAACCGGTGTTCCACACCAGAGGTCAGTTCCGCGTTGGTCAAATCTGACCACAAGCTAATCACCCTAGACATCCACATCCCACCCACCATTAGGGAAACCACCGTAAAAAATTTCACCAAAGCCAACTTCACGCTTCTTAAGACAGAAGTGGCAAACTTCACGATACTCATGCTGACGGCAATAGAGGTACAACTGCTGAATCCTATATAAATGCACTTTATAAGCACTTGCACAAGTGCATGGGTCATGCTATCCCTAGCATAACCAAGATGCTATCCTCCAAAAAAAGGAAACCAATCTGGTGGTCCCCTGCCATAAACAAACTCTACAACAGAAGAAAGAAACTGTTGCAAAAAAGAGTAAAATCCCATGATTGGAGGAACTCCCTGGTCGCCCTCAGTAAGAGGCTGAGATCCCTCATAAAATCCTCCAAAGCTAGTTACAAAAATAAAATTGTGACTGATTTTAAAGACAACCATAAAGCATTCTATAGCTATGTTAAGAATCTCAAAGGCAACACTCAGATCTGCTGAGTTACAACACAATGGCACTACATATACAGAACCAACTGATATTGCCAACATCCTGGCAGATAGGTTCAGTGCTAACCTTACCCCTCTCTCACCCACTAAAGGGCTCATCTCTATACCTGAAGAATGCAAAGTTTGTGTAATCACGGCTTCACAGGTAAACAACACACTTTCCAAAGTCAAGAACACAGCATCCATGGGACCTGACAACATTCCAGGCTGCATTTTACATGAACTACAGAATGAACTGGCACCCCATCTAAGTACCATGTTCAATCATAGCCTCACCTCAGGCTTTGTGCCCACTAAATGGTGCACAGCAACGGTTATCCCACTCCACAAAGGGGGAGCCACCACAGACCCTGGGAACTACTGCCCCATCAGCTTGACAAGCCTGGTCTGCAAGGCTATGGAATGTATCATCATGGAACTTATAAATAATGACATTGGCAATCTCCAAACTCTGGACCCTACCCAGTTTGGGTTTGTAAAAGGCAGATCATGTCTCTTAAACCTGATAGACTTCTTTGAAGCGGTCACCAAAGCCGTAGATGAGAGCAAGGTGGTTCATACAGCCTATCTAGATCTCGCCAAGGCTTTCAACACCATCCCCCACTCTGGAATTATAGATAAATTCACTAAACTAAGTATAAATCCCTATGTCACAAGATGGGTTACCAACTGGCTCACTGAGAGAACCCACACTGTGAAAGTAGCAGATTCTAAATCCAACTTCAGACCAGTGATAAGTAGAGTACCACAAGGTTCAATCCTGGGTCCTCTCCTGTTTGGTATCTACTTCTCTCAAGTACAGGCTAACACAGAAGGTCTTTGGCTACCAAAGTTCGCAGATGACTGCAAACTAGGAGCCATAATCAAAACTCCTGACCATGTGGACATCCTGCAAAAGGGCCGCACTAAGACAGATGCCTGGTGTTAAAGCTATGGCCTCAACCTCAGTGCCAAAAAGTGCATTGTCATCCCTTTTGGTAAAAACTATGTACCTGTGAACTAATACATAGGCGATAGTTTACTTAACACCGAAAATGTGATAAAAGACCTTGGGACACAGGTGGTCAGTAGTCTCACCTTTGATAATCACATTGCCACAGTAGTCAGAAAATCTGTCTACGTGGCACACCTCATCACAAAAGGTTTCTCATCCAGGAAAAAAGAGGTCATTGTTCCCCTCTACTCATCACTCATTAGACCCATTATAGAGTATAACGGCCCTTTTAGTATGTACCTCACAAGATGTCTACAACAACTGGAAATGCCGCAGAAATACCTCATAAAGAGGATTATCAACCTCAAACAGATGCGCTATGCAGACCATCTCAAAAAACACCAGTTTTACTCTGACGCACATCACCTGCTCAGAGGTGATCTCTGCCTAACATACAAAGCTATGTCAAACCCTGAGCTGTTGGACATGCGCCACTTAAAGAAATCTCAATCCCTCCAAGCTACATGCTCTATGGACCTAAACTTTGTTACCACAATAAACAAAACATGCTGGAGGAATAGATTCCTGTCCCAAAGAATTCCCATACTCTGGAACAAACTACCTATCTATATCAAACAAAGCTCCTCATTAGCACTCTTCAAGAAAAATCTTGATGATTGGATGAGAGATAGGAATTCACCCCGGGGATCACTTCTGTGGCTCTGCTTGACAGGGGCATAGGAAAATTATTTTCTTGGGTGGAAAAAGCCAGGGTACCATTTGGCTAGGCTTATATAGGCCCTAATGCCAATAGCTTAGTACCTACCTATGAGCCTATGAACCATGAACCTGTTTACACATCATGTGGTTGTAACCATTTGGCTGTGTGCTGGGTGGGACAGGCCTCATGATGGATGGCTCTTTGTCACAGTCACTCTCTTCCACATATATATGTATGTCTACTTTTGGCATATTATAGTGTGTTGTCCTTGGATATATGTCTGTATTCCTATCCAATGTGTGTGCAAAGCATGACTGGTGCATACTGAGGAGTGTATGCTCTAACATCTGCAACTGTCAGATATGTTTGGTCCACTGTTGTTTGCAGACATGGGCTTCATTTGTTTTAGTATGTGAGCATGCCCAGTATGACCTTTCAGTATGTTGTTGCCTGACATTGCCTTCATTTCACTAAGTGTGTGAGCATGCCCAGTGTGCCCTTCTGTATTGAATGTGTGGGTCCATTCCAGGTAGTTTTTACTCTAGTGCAGACCTTTGTGTTGTACAGCTACAGGTAGCAAACTGTTTCTGCAGGGTATCCATAGATCATTTGGCAATATGGGGTCAAACTGTGCAAGGGATAATGAGTGTGTAATGTAGGTGATTGTGTCTGTGCTGCTTCTGCTACATGGTACTAGTGTTAGCAGAGATATTCAGACATGTGTACTGTTATACACTGTGATGTTTTATGTCCTCAAGTACTGTCAGGTGGACACTATTGCTCACAGTGATGTCCTGGGGAACAAGGGTGAATGCAGCTGTATCTGGTATTGTGGGCAAACGCCTACATATTCATGGACAGTTATGCCATTTTGGAGGGGGAGCTGCAGACACTTGCTGCTGGTTCTGTGTATCCGGTTCAGCACCTTGGTACAGTGCTGGCAGAGGATCCCATACTTGTACATCCATCGACTTGACAGCATGGCCTTATCTTGCTGTGGCAATACCTCACAGCTGTACAGATTCACACAGATTACCCAGAGGCATGGGTCATAAGTCAGGGCATTGCCCCTATTGTGGTGTATGGGCAGGTTTGTAGCCACCCATTTATGTGTTTGCAGCCAGGGATAGTGTGTGCACACAGCTGCATGTCAGAACTTACACATTCCATGCTGCCCATGCTCCCACCTGCCTCTATTATTCTGTCCTCTTCCATACATTATGCATACAATCTCTGATACTTTCCCTAAGTGTATCACCTCATCACAGCTGTGTTTGGGTGTTGGTCCACAGTTCATGCAGTGGGACATTGTGGACATGTTACTGTGGTTTATTCACATGGCCTTGCATATGGCTTATGTGGAGTGTGTTATGTTGCTATTTGGGTGTCCATGACATAACATGCATTGGCAGTATGTGTGAGACACAGACCATTGGTAGTGGTCTGTAGGCCATTTGGCGGTGATGCTGGCCAGCTGTGGCAGGCCGTTGCATTCTGTCAGCCCTACAGACCCAGACCGCCATACAGTATATTCCCCTGGGGTGACAGGGTAGGTGTGCTAGGTGTTTATGCCAATACTTTCTATCAGTATTGATCAGGTGGCATGGATGCTGGCAGGGTGCTACCTGCAACTAGGCCACAGAAAACCAGTGTACGGAGGTAACAGGCCACCAATGAATATCCAGAAAAAAGTCCAAAGCAGCTTTATTGTCAACAAGGCAAATTAACGAAGGCAAATTCCGAAGTAAATACGTTTTCGTCAGCACTGTGACTTCCTCAGATACAATCAAGGAATAAAATCCAAGAGATTTTATACATAAAATGAGTACCAATCATTCAATTATCATTCAATAATGAAATAATTTTAAAGAAACAATGCCCACATGAAAATATGCATAAGTTTCTATTTTCCATAGTTAAAACTCTAAGAGTTGAGAATAAATTGATACAATGTTATAAAACCATAAATATTGAATGAATTGAAAATAAAATATATATATAATACAATTAAAATATAAATAAAATTTATTATGGAGACTTTTTATATACAGCAGGCTTTTAACTTTAACAATGGTTTAATTGATATATGTTCATTTAGGCCTGGCTTCGTGTAAGACTCCAATAAAATCTGCCAATAGGTTTCTCTTTGTTCTAATTTAATTTCCCAAGGTCCACCCCTGGGATCCTTGACTACAACTTCCAGTACAAAAAACTGGTACTTGGCTGTATGGCATGCCATGAGATGTCTGTAAAGGGCGTTCTTCAAATTGTGTTTTTGGATCTCATATGTATGCTCATATATCCTTCTTTTGAGTGTACGTTCCATTTTGCCCACATAGAAAGCGGGGCATGTCAAACAAATGGCCAAATAAACCACCCCCTGACTATTGCAGTTAGAAAACCTGGTGGACCTAATAAGTTTGTTTCTAGCTGCAAGAAAAAGTTCATCATGGTGTACTACATACTGACATTGCGTGCAAGAACCACATCTATAGGTACCTGTACGTTTGTTGGAATTATTATATAACTGAGGGTTCTGTTCCAACAGATTTTTTATATTTCTACCCATTTTAAATACAGTCCTGACCCTTTTGTTACTGAGATTTTCCAAATCTGTAATATCTCTGAAGTTGTCCCATTCACTTTGTATGATATTCCTGATGGCTCCCGAGTTAGCACTGTACTCAGTAATAAAGGCCTTATTGAAATCAAGTGTAGGTTCAGTAGTATCAATGATATTAGATATATCCCCTGAACCCAAAAGAGGCTTGTACCGGCCACTTCTATGTAAATCCACTTCTTCCTTGATGTGAGAAATGAATTCGTAAGGGTAACCCCTTTCTTGAAACATCTGGAATAACTTGTAACATTCTAATTTATAATCATCTTCCTCTGATGTCATACGGGATAATCTGACTAGTTGTCCCTTCACTGTACCTCTCTTTTGGTATAGTGGATGGCTGCTGTTGAAATGAATATAACTATTAGTAAAGGTGGGTTTCCTATAGATGTTAGATCTAAATTTTCCTGATTCAATATTAAGGGAAACATCTAGGTACTCCACCTTTCCTTCCTGTGTTTGATACGTGAAAGTTAGAAAAGAAGTGGTGGTAGCCAGATATTCCATGAATTGAGAAATAGTATGATCAGGACCTGTCCAGAAAATACAAATGTCATCCAGAAATCTATAATAGGCCACCCAGTGTTCCTTGAATTCACAATTGAATACATATTTGTTTTCCCAGACAGATAAAATGATGTCGGCATATGTAGGGGCACAATTGGCCCCCATTGCCACCCCCTTGATTTGTTTGTAATATTCTCCTGAAAAATATAAAAAATTATTGTTTAAGACCAGTTCCATTAATTCCAAAATAAGGAAAATGGCATTAGCATTGACAATTCCTACCCTAGAGTGCCCTCTATTTTCGGGGTACCTAAGGTACATAAGGATATGCATGACCCCCCTCTCAGACCCATTGTAGCAGCGTAGGGCTCCAAGATTTCACCTCTTTCCAAATTTCTTGATTGGAAATTTAAGAACCTCTGGCCTAAGGCCAACCACTTACTGAAAGATTCTTGGGAATTCTTGAAGAAAGTCACTCCAAATTTATTAGTTCCCAATTTAAAATTTTTAACAATAGATGTAGTGGACTTGTTTTCTGTCATACCACACGAAACTGGACTTATATGGCTAGAGGAAGCTTTAACATCTTGCCCTAAGGCCAATGCTAATGACATTTTGCTTATTTTGGAATTAATGGAACTGGTCTTAAACAATAATTTTTTATGTTTTTCAGGAGAATATTACAAACAAAGCAAGGGGGTGACAACGGGGGCCAATTGTGCCCCTACATATGCCGACATCATTTTATCTGTCTGGGAAAACAAATATGTATTCAATTGTGAATTCAAGGAACACTGGGTGGCCTATTATAGATTTCTGGATGACATTTGTATTTTCTGGACAGGTCCTGATCATACTATTTCTCAATTCATGGAATATCTGGCTACCACCACTTCTTTTCTAACTTTCACGTATCAAACACAGGAAGGAAAGGTGGAGTACCTAGATGTTTCCCTTAATATTGAATCAGGAAAATTTAGATCTAACATCTATAGGAAACCCACCTTTTCTAATAGTTATATTCATTTCAACAGCAGCCATCCACTATACCAAAAGAGAGGTATAGTGAAGGGACAACTAGTCAGATTATCCCGTATGACATCAGAGGAAGATGATTATAAATTAGAATGTCACAAGTTATTCCAGATGTTTCAAGAAAGGGGTTACCCTTACGAATTCATTTCTCACATCAAGGAAGAAGTGGATTTACATAGAAGTGGCCGGTACAAGCCTCTTTTGGGTTCAGGGGATATATCTAATATCATTGATACTACTGAACCTACACTTGATTTCAGTAAGGCCTTTATTATCGAGTACAGTGCTAACTCAGGAGCCATCAGGAATATCATACAAAGTGAATGGGACAACTTCAGAGATATTACAGATTTGGAAAATCTCAGTAACGAAAGGGTCAGGACTGTATTTAAAAGGGGTAGAAATATAAAAAATCTGTTGGAACAGAACCCTCAGTTATATAATAATTCCAACAAATGTACAGGTACCTATAGATGTGGTTCTTGCACGCAATGTCAGTATGTAGTACACCATGACGAACTTTTTCTTGCAGCTAGAAACAAACTTATTAGGTCCACCAGGTTTTCTAACTGCAATAGTCAGGGGGTGGTTTATTCGGCCATTTGTTTGACATGCCCCGCTTTCTACGTGGGCAAAATGGAACGTACACTCAAAAGAAGGATATATGAGCATACATATGAGATCCAAAAACACAATTTGAAGTACGCCCTTTACAGACATCTTATGGCATGCCCTACAGCCAAGTACCAGTTTTTTGTACTGGAAATTGTAGTCAAGGATCACAGGGGTGGACCTTGGGAAATTAAATTAGAACAAAGAGAAACCTATTGGCAGATTTTATTGGAGTCTTACACGGAGCCAGGCCTAAATGAACATATATCAATTAAACCATTGTTAAAGTTAAAAGCCTGCTGTATATAAAAAGACTCCATAATAAATTTTATTTATATTTTAATTGTATTATATATATATATATATATATTTTATTTTCAATTCATTCAATATTTATGGTTTTATAACATTGTATCAATTTATTCTCAACTCTTAGAGTTTTAACTATGGAAAATAGAAACTTATGCATATTTTCATGTGGGCATTGTTTCTTTAAAATTATTTCATTATTGAATGATAATTGAATGATTGGTACTCATTTTATGTATAAAATCTCTTGGATTTTATTCTTTGATTGTATTGAGGAAGTCACAGTGCTGACGAAAACGTATTTACTTCGGAATTTGCCTTCGTTAATTTGCCTTGTTGACAATAAAGCTGCTTTGGACTTTTTTCTGGATATTCATTGGTGGCCTGTTACCTCCGTACACTGGTTTTCTGTGGCTTGTTTTGTTCTACCAGTGTTTGGCTTTCTTTCTGCCTACCTGCAACTAGGGACATGCCTGCATGGGACACCTGCACTGCATGCTGCATTCTTTTGCTATTGTCATATACAGGCAGGGATCATATTTTACCCATTCCCAACAGCAGGGATATGACCAGAGAGGTACCTGTGGATGGTGTTTGGGTGAGCTGGGTGCATGTGTGTTATGGACACTACTTACATCTGACACACGTATATGCATGGGGCATTACAGTTATGCTGGCATATGCAGGTACATCAGCTGTTTCCCAATACATCAGTCCTATCACCTTTGTGATCTGCAAGTGTTTGGGCAGACGAAACCGGTATTCCCTACTACAGGCCCAGATAATGTGATGCATACCTGTATGTACAATTCCAATGGTGTGCCCATTTCACAGTTACACATTATATACTGTATGTCTGGGGTACTTTCTCCTGTGTACTGCTTGTATATCTAGCTCAACAGCCATGCCATTTCAGTCTTTCAGATGGTGACACATATTACCACCATACATTTACAATGGCCTACTGCTAGCTTGTGTTATACTGGTGGGTATTGTCTTTGGTACTGTAGTTGTGAGGACTTGGCCCTGCCATCAGCAGTATTGGGCAATGGCTACCAGGTCATACCTCAACATGCATACATACTGTTACTCTCACACAGTGTGAAACACACACCAACCTAACGCAAACATACCTGCCTATTGTACAAATGCTGCAATCTATCCTGCTATCTTGGCCATCTCTGGGCATCTGTGCTCCACTGGTATTAAACCTACACATACATGTTACTACATTTCTACATAGGATTGGGGGGCACACTTGACTGTTACTACATGTCTACATAGGATATGGGGGGGCACACTTGACTGTTTCTACATTGCTACACAGGTTTGTAGGAGCACACCTAACTGTTACTATATTTCTACATATGATTGGGGGGGCACACCTGACTGTTACTACATGTCTACATAGGATATGGGGGGCACACTTGACTGTTTCTACATTGCTACACAGGATTGGGGGGCACACCTGTTACTACATTTCTACATAGGATTAGGGGGGCACATCTGAATGTTACATGTCTACATAGGATATAGGGGGCACACCTGACTGTTTCTACATTTCTACACACAATTGAGGGCCACACCTGGCTGTTACTACATGTCTACATAGGATTGGGGGGCACAGCTGACTGTTACTACATGTCTACGTAAGATATGGGGGCACACCTGACTGTTTCTACATTGCTACACAGGATTGGGGGCACATCTGACTGTTACTACATTTCTACATAGGATTGGGGGGTACACCTGAATGTTGTTACATGCCTACATAGGATATTGTGGGCACACCTAATTGTTTCTACATTGCTACGCAGGATTGGGAGGCACACTTGACTGTTACTACATTTCTACATAGGATTGGGGGGCACACCTGACTGTTACTACATGTTTACATAGGATATGGGGTGGCATACCTGACTGTTTCTACATTGCTACACAGGATTGGGGGGCACACCTTACTGTTACTAAATTTCTACATAGGATTTGGGGGGCACACCTGACTGTTACTACATGTCAACATAGGATGTGGGGGGCACACCTGACTGTTTCTACATTGCTACACAGGATTGGGGGGCACACCTTATTGTTACTACATTTCTACATAAGATGTGGGGGGCACACCTTACTGTTACTACATGTCAACATAGGATGTGGGGGGCACACCTGACTGTTTCTACATTGCTACACAGGATTGGGGAGGCACACCTGGTACTTGTACATATTTGCTATGACTGCACTGGCATGTCAGGTACTCTATTTCATTCTGTTTTCTAACCTATGATGCTGACTAGAGGCATATTAGTGTACTACAGGTCTTACGTTTGATTGACCTACATATTGGTTTCTGACTTCCTACCCTTCAGAACTAACATCCCACTGCCTGGCCTAATGTAGTCTGCCTGTGTAGGCCTGGGTGGGGAGGTTACCCATAGTCATCATTCAGAGGCCTTAGTACAACCTTTGTTTGTGTTTGTCTACACCTGTCCTGCTGGCTGTGATTGTTGTTGGTTATGTGAAACTCCCTGACTGGCATGTGTGCGTCATATGGACACTTGTGGCCCAGCTAATTCCTGCAGTGGGTTTTGTCACCATGTGTAGTACTGGCTACTGTTATGACACCAGTATTTGTTACAGATCTCATGCTGCCACTATAGGTGTCTACTATCTGCTGGCATCCCATTCAGCCACCAGATTATTTTGCATTCTCATATACATACCATAGATACAGGAAACAACACATACTACTGCATTCGGCAATTGGTATGTTAAGGACTTACCTTGTGGGTGTGTCAGTATTGACAGTGGTTCTGGAGGGCTACCTATGTTGGATGCACATAGTGCACTCCCTACACATGGTTGAGCATAGGTAGTGTCATGTTTGGCATCCCTTTTACTGTATGTGCGAGTCATAGAGAGGTGTAATTCCCTGGGTCCCTCCTGTGTCAGTGTATATGCTATGTGTTACCTCTTTGCCAAGGCCAGGGCATACTGGGCATGCCTCCTTCTGCCTACTGGGGCAGGCTCATGTTGTTCCTCTCCTGAGTCACTCTGTGCCTGTGCAGGCCTTGGCAATGGTAGGGGGCTGTGTGGCACTGCCCTGTGATGTTCCTGCTGCAGCTGTTTCCACAGGATCATATTGTGTAGCATGGCACATATCATGACAATTTGAGTACATGTTGCTGGTGAGTACGGCAAGGCTCCACCTAATGTGTCCAGGCACCAAAACCGTGACTTGAGCATCCCAAACACATGCTCTATTATGATTCTGGTCTGAGCGTGTGCCTCATTATGGAGTTCTTGTTCGGGTGTGTGTTCATTTCTGATGGGTGTCATCAGTCACGGCTCCAGTGCGTAACCAGCATCCTCCACTAAGGGACCGTAAGGGATGTCCCCATTGGCAAATCTCTGGTACAGCTGCATCAGATGCCAAATGTGGGAATCGTGATAGCTTTCAGGGCGGCCAGCACACACATTCATTATTATGCCCTGGGCATCACACATGACCTGACAGTTAATGGAGGGAAAGCCCTTGCAGTTGATATAGACCCTACCCTGCTCACTGGGTGGTGCTTTAATGCATATGTGTGTGCAGTCTATAGCACCCACTACCTCAGGGTATTCTGCTATTTGGTGGAAGAGATGCATATTGCTGCCCAATGCCTCATGGGTGTTGGGGAAATATATGTGCTCATCGGCATGTGCTGACATGGCATCCAGGAACTGGTGGAGTACCCTGGATACTGATGCCTGTGAGATCCCCATGATATCCCCAGTTGGCCTTTGAAAGGTACCTGTAGCTAGTATTTTTAGGCCTACACATACCTTGGTATCCACTGGGATGTTGTCCCCTCTGTTAGTTCTGTGTGTGAGGCGTGGCCAGCACAGCTCAACAATTTGCTGTAGGAGGTCCCTGTTCACCCTATGGCTCTCCACTATCTCCAGCTTATGTAGCCCCCGGTAGGTTACCCTGGGTCTGTACACTCTTCTCCGTCTCCTCACTGTGGGTTGGTCAACAGCGTTCACATCCTCACCACCCTCAGCCTCTTCCACATGTTTTTGTATGATAGCTATTGCAGCCCCTATTATTTTGTTGTTTTTCTTTGTTAAAAGTCCCCCGCTTGTATACACCAGAGGTGTAGAGTATGTGGGAAAAAACAGAGGGATAGGTGTTTGCATAGTTTATAGTAGTGTTCTGGGATGGGCTGTTCAGCTGCCTGTATAATTGGCTGATTCTGATACATTTCACCTGCCAGCTATGCTAGCTTCTCCTAGATTATCTTTCTACTGCTGTTTTCCCTTCCCATTGCCTTCCTGTTTAAACCTGGGGGGCATGCCGTGCCAGCACAGTGCTGAAATGTGCACAGAGCTGCTATTTCCTGGTTTACTTTTTTTTATGTTTACAACCCGGTGCGCAGTGTGCACACCTGCTTAGGCAATGTAAAGAGAGCTAGGCAGCCTCAGACATACCCCCTTGCTTAGCTCTGCTAAGCTAAGGGCAAACCCAAGCCACAGGGCTCCAATCCACTTATTTTTCACCTGATCCCATTTGCGCTCCGTTGCCCTATGCTTAAACAGCCAAGATCAGCTAAAAAAAATAAAAGTTGCTTTTTTTATTTTTGCAACTGTTTTCTATGCCAATGGCCTTATATTTGGCCATTGGAATGCTTTCTATATATTATCCACCCTTTATTTGGAGCTGTCTTGGCTCCATTTTGTAGTTTGGAGAAATGTACTCCGTTACTGGTGGAGTACATTTCTGCAGATTACACTAGTCCTGCACAGCTGGCTTCCAGGTTCCTGGATCACAAATTCACCTCATTTGCATGGATTTCTCCTGCAAATGGGATAATTTGCATATAAGGGCTGAGTCCGTGCAGGACTAGTGCAGGAGCGCTCATGCACATCCCTACAGCTTATTCCTGGATTGCATGGCAGACATATTGCTGCTGGAGCTCCTGCACTAGTCCTGCACACCATCCAGGGCTTGAAGAATCTGGGGGTATGTGTTTTATCTGAACTTATGCTATGTTTAGCTAAGGCATTACTCTCCACTTCTCTGTGTATGTCAGATAGGTGTGGCTGTCCTCTCTTTTAACATCCTGTTAGTTTTTCCAACATAAAATGAAGTGCATTTTTCACAGGTGGCTAAATATACCACATTGTTGGTTTTACAAGTGGTAAACATGTGAAAATAAAATGTCTTATTTGTATTAGGGTGTACAAGAACATTGTTTTTATTTATATAGTGACAAAACCGGCAATCATACCAAGGCACAGTATCTTTAGCTTTTATTATAGAATTCTTAAAGCACATTTGTAGGTTTTTATAACAGAGCTGTTGTTTCAGATTCCTACATTTCCTAAATGCAAAACTAGTTAATGAACCTACAATTTCTTTAACCATATTAGATGTATATGGTGTAGACCAATTTTGTCTTATAAATGACTTAACCCAATTGGTATGTGCATTATATTGCATAATATATCTAAACATATTTCTAAAAGTATTATCCATAATATTATTTCCCATCCCATTAGTTGGACTTTTTCTATGTATGAAAAATATGGTCTAGCTAGGCTATCTCTTTCAGTTAATACTTGTTTTTTTTATTTGCTTCTAACAGTTTAATAGTATGGCCCCTATCTTTAAACTTTGTGACCATCTCATCTAGCTGTCTGATACAGTCAGCTATATCTGTATTTAGCTGACTGGCTTTCAGGAACTGACTGTGCACAATACCTTTGTATATATGGGGGAATGCATACTAGTGTTGTGTAAATATCTAGCAGAGTGAACTTCTTTTCTATAGATTCTAATACCTATTGTATTATCTTTGATATATACATTATTATCCAAAATGTTTAAGTCTGATTTGAATAACTAGGTTTAAACTTCAGGAAGGTAGTAGTAGAATCAATATATGTTAAAAAGATTCTAAGGTTTCAATACTGCCCTGCCAGACTAAAAAAAGCATCATCCACAACGCATTTAAAAAACTTCACGTTTCTAGCAAAAGCAATAGTGTCAGAGAATATATTCTCATTTTCCGAGATTAGGATAAGTATTGACAACAGCTGTACCTATCATCACTTTTCACCTGATGTTATAGGATTTTATCATGCAAAAATACATTATTACGTAGTACAAGTTCTAATATGGCACAAAGAGCTTTTACCCAAATGCCACCCTTGATTGTGTTCATGCATAGATGGCATCTAACAGCTTCAACTCCATAGTCATTAGGTATAGTAAATAAGGAGTTTACATCTAGTGCTGCAAACACTATTTCTTTGAATTTATCTGTTACATATTCAGCTTCATTGTTTAGTTGCCATTTATGTAATTATATAATAAAGTCTCTTGTGTCTTTAATATAACTTTTAACAAACTTCAGACAATTTTTCAAGGTTTTCCCCCCCAAAAAATGGATATAAACTGCATCACCCACTCAGACCCCGAAACAGTTGGTCTCATTAGGATCTTAGCTAGATCTTTAGGATCTTAGCTAGATCTTTACAGATCTTAGGAAAACCATAAATAACAGGTATAACAGGATGCACCACTTCTATATACATATACTCATCCAAAATAATAGAATGTGTAAGTTGCATATCGTATAAATGTGACCTGCAAGCAAAAATCAACTGTTCAATAAAGCTTAAGGGGGGAATTTAATAAAACATACATGGATTTATTTCCTGTTAATGCATAGTGGCACACTGCTTACATGAAAGTAAACAGATGTGCAATCCAGTAAAGGGAGTTGAGGGCCATGCACAAGCATGCGATCATGGAAGTGTCCGTCACATGGAAATCACCTCATAAGCAGGTGAAATGCATGCAAATAAGGCAGGTAGAGTGATCCAGAAAGGAGATAGGAAGTTGTGCAGACTCCATGTTGGTGTATGTAATGTACATGGAAAAATTTCATGTACAGGAAGGTAAAATGATACAGGGGCTGTAAAAGTGGTGTTACAGTGGCAGAAACAGTGCAGAAGACACAGACATGTGCAAAAATTAGGACTGTATGTCCAAAACTGTATGGAAAATAATGTAAAATATATTTTTTAATATGGGTATGTTTGCATAGTGCAACACAGTGTGCAAACATGCTGTTATGGAAAAATATATATATTGTAAAAGGCAGAATTTGTGAGGAGTAACAGTAATGCATTACAGGACCCTGTATGGAGTACGTACAATGTAGGACTGCTGTGGTTGCTAATGAGGTAGGGGCTGAATCTATGTAGTTACCAGGTACTGTGCACAGATCTTTATGCAAATGAGCTGGGTATACTGAATAGCAGAAGTGGGTATCTGTGTCCACAGATCCCATCTGTGTGGACACATAACTGTGTTGGTGTCAACAGAAGAGGTAGCAGATATCAAAAGCGAGTGTGTTTGCAAGCTTTTAAGCTCATTGGAGCTCAGCAGCACTTGTTTGCACAGCTCGCTGCTCTGCTCAGCAGGAGGGTGTCTGGTGAATGCTAAGCTTTAATTACCTTAGGGGTGCACACTTCAGCAGGTTTGAGTGTGTTTTAGCATGTTTGCATGGCACACAGCCATGCTGAATGTGCCTTCCATGGGTGCATGTTTGCTCACTGCTAAATCTTATCTCTGTGGAGTGGGTTTGCATGGCATGCTGCAGTGCTCAGCAAAGAAGGCTGTCTGAAAAATAGCAACCAAAAAAAACATTGCCTGAGAAAGCCATTGATTTATTAATTGCTGATGAGCTGTGTTGCACTTAAACTAGGGCCATTAAACCCCTTAATGATGTACGTAGCAGGTGTAATGCATCATACCTAGCCAATCACACAGAGTACATCTACAGCAAAGCACTACAAAGTATGCATATACCCTACAGTCTGCTTTCCCCCCATACTGTGCACCATTGGAGTACAGACTTGGGAATTTTAACCTAGAGAATGCTAGGGGCTGTTGCAGGTCTGCTACATCTGTATGTGCTAGATGCTGAGGTCAATGCAGCTACTGCTGATGCTGACCATAGGCTAGACTGAGAAGAAGAAGAGTGTTCAGGCCCAGGGTAAGCTATCAGGAGCTACATGAGCTGGAGGTTTAGAGCACTAAAGGGTGGACAGGGACATACTATAACATCTCAGTGAGTTCTGCTTCCCTCAATTCAGACCCAGAGCTGAACCCATCCCAATGGAAACAAAGGTATGTGTAGTCCTTAGGATACTAGCTACAGGTATTTTCCAAAGGCCAACTGGGGACATGATGGAGGTGTCACAGGCATCTGCATCCAGGGTACTCCACCATTTCTGGATGTCATGCTACCACATGCCAGTGAGCACATCTATCTTCCCCACACCCTCGAAGAGAGGGCTAACAGTATGCGACTCTTCTACCATGTAGCACACTACCCTGAGGTACTGGATGCCATAGAGTGTACTCATGTACACATCAAGGCACCACCTGGTGAAGAGGATCTATGTCAACCACAAGGGATATCACTCTGTCAACTGCCAGGTCATGTGCAATGCCAAGGGCATTATCATGAATGTGTGTGCTAGCAGTCCTGGCAGTTACCGTGACTCCCATATCTGGCACTCATCACAGTTGTACCAGATGTTTGCTAGGGGGATATCCCACATATCCCTTTACTTGGGGATGATGGCTACGCACTGGAACCGTGGCTGTAGACACCCATCAGAACTGCACACACACCCACCAAAGAACACCATAATGAGGCACAAGCACAAACTAGGAACATCATAGAGCATGTATTTTGGCTGTTGAAGTCACTGTTCCAGTGCCTCAATATATCAGGTGGACCCTTGCAGTATTGTCCAGCCACATGTACAGAGATAGTCACAGTATGTGTCATGCTGCACAACATGATCCTGTGGAAACAGCTGCAGCATGATCAACAAAGGGAAGGGATACACAGGCACCCACCAGTGTCTAGGTCACCACAGCCACATCCACAGGGGGACTCAGAGGAGGATCCCCCTGAGGCTGTCCCTGTAGGCAGAAGCAGGCATGCCCTATATGCTCTGGCCTCAGCCAAGAGACAACACATAGGACATGCACTGACAACCTAGGACCATAGGGACTGACACCATATTCCGACTTGCATACATGCCAGCCAGGACACACAACCTGTACCTCACCTTGTATTGGCTGTGGACTGCCTGCATCACACTGAAGCAGCCCCACACTACAGGTCTCTCAAATGCTGCATTCGCAAGGTAAGTCAATTTCCTGTACACCATTTGTAAGGGGTACTATAATATGGTAGCATATGTATGGATCTGCTGCATGTATGCCAGGGAATATAGTGGGCTCAATATAGTGTGCTACTGGGCTACTTGCAGATATCTATACTGGGATACCGGGATACTTGTACAGATATAAAAGACACTTGGGACAACAGGTTCTCTGTTCACTAGTATGTGCTCCATATTAGCCACTAGGCTACATGGCTGGAAACTGCACAACAATAGTCCAGGGAGCTGCCAGACGGTGGGGGTCACAGAACAGTCACATGATTGTCTATGACAGCAGAGCATAGGCTGGTAGTCCCCCACCCCAAACACATCAGTGTTGCCATACAACTGCTATAACAGTAAGTCTGCAATGATGTACCAGCAGACCAGAAAATTCCCCTATTTTGTTGATAGTATGATGGTGGAAACCTCTCTGTCTGGTGGCCAGTGTGGCCCAGAGGGGCAGGGACAGGAGTATGTGCGATAGTCTTGATGGTTCAACTCTGGCAGAATCTAATATCTTTTGCATGTGGGGTACACATATGGTGGTAGTCCCACAGACTGTCAGAACCCATCACTCTGTTACTCCAAGAAAGCTTGACAAAGACAGAGTGACTGGGGGCACAAAGGGCCATACCAACAGACAAACATACATGCTTTAAGTAACCTAGTAGGTTGCTAGTTTAACATCAGGCTGCGACAGGTCAGATTAGCTGCAGGATGTAAAGGCCATCATTTAAATGTGTCAGTAGATACAACTAGTCAGCGACCGATGTACAGTATAGCACCAGGAAATCACAAATGTATGAGGAACACAGCAGAGATATGGGGTGAAATGCTGGACATTCTGCAAAAACATGTACAGAGAGAGGTATGCAGACTGTCACCCTGTGTGTGGTTTTTCACTATGTACTCCAGTCACATCATTTATTTAACATTTGTTGACCGGGAATGTCTGACTAGGTTCCACAGATCCTGTTTTCAGCAGAGGCCCGGGGAGAAATTCTCCAAATGCATGTCTTTGGAATGTGGGAGGAAACCGGAGTACCCGGAGGAAACCCACACGAACACAGGGAGAACATGCAAACTCCACACAGAAGGCACCCCAGCCGAGAATCGAACCGGAGAACCTCTTGCTGTGAGGCGACAACGTTAACCGCTGCACCACTGTCAATGTCTGACAGCAGGAAATCTGTTGAAATACAGAGGATAAAAATGGGACCAAAGACCACAACTTGGGTCATGCTTTAAATACTTGCTCCTACAAGCATAGAATGTGAATAGAATAACAGGCCCTGCATTTGCATTACTCACCTGCTGTGCATGGAGTCAGAAACTCAAATATCTGTTAGTAGTAATTTACTGCAATCTTGAGTGATTTGACACTAATTTGCCAGAAAACAATGTTATGTGAAACAGGCCAAACATTTGCAACAAGTGTCTGAACAGTCTGTAAAGCTATCTACAGTTTTGAAGTGTGAGTCACATGTTAAGATTAGCAAACAGCCAGGGAATGCCTTGGACAATATCAGCCAACTGCAGTACTGTGGTAACAGGTGCAGCAGCCAAAGGCCTGCAGCACACACTAATCCTCGACGGAAGTACAGGTAGCTTTGGCCTGCAGTCACCTTGTAAGTACTGACAATTAAACTGGACATACTCTTACACTTAGCTAACTTGAGCCCAATTATGTTGCCTCTACCACCCAAAGACCAGCTATGTGACAATATGTCTGTACATACATACAGCTACGTATACATATCTGTCTCTCCCTAGCCCCCTCATGCTTGATAACTGTTTCTATCAGTATGTGGTATATATATATATATATATATATATATATATATATATATATATATATATATATATATATATATATATATATGTATAGCTAGATATATAATAACAAGATGTATATATAGCTGTATACAGTACAATCATACGTAGACTCCTCGCATATGTCTACAGAACTATTTAAATGACTGATTACTGACACACACAACTACATTTAAAGAGACAACCCTGTTATACACCATTGATATAGACATGGGCAGAGATGTACATATGTTCCCACATACCTCTGAATGCTAGGGTTATCTGCACTTCACAACAGCCATCCAATGGCAGCAAACCAAGGTTGCAAAAGCACATAATCCACTCCCCCACAGAACCCTGAGCCAGAGGGCTGTCACCTTGCAGACAGAAATAAGTATGCAGGTAATACAATGCACAATGGGTGCGACACACACCTTGGGCAGACCATATTGTCCATGGTCACATATCTGCCTATCAAACTGCAAACAGCCACATATGGCCAGTCTGGTAAGTGTATACATATAGCAGGGATATTACCAGGTATCCCTCTCCTAAGACACTAGATACAATAACAGTACCAAGCAATATCACTCTGCAGGCCACACATGCTGTCTAACACAAGGCAACGTTGTGTACTCCATAAGTACTGTGACTGCAGCAACATATACAACAGACATAACCTATGGCAGATACAATAGGTACTGTGAGCTGTAGTGTAATACTAAATAGGTAGGAGTTCTAATCTCACATGCTCCAACTCTGTGTGTGTGTGTGTGTGTGTGTGTGTGTGTGTGTGTGTGTGTGTGTGTGTGTGTGTGTGTGTGTATGTGTATGTAACTATATCCCCATGCAATGCATCAGACAAGTCCCTATGGGCTATCTCTGTACAATGGGTAAGCATTTTATGCCCACTGACTAGCTGCTGGGCTCAACTTTAGCCTCCATTACAAAGCTTGCTGATGTCAACCACCTTAAGACCACTGGCTGACAGTGTACTATCAAATAAACAGTGTGGTGCATATGATAAGTACTGTGAGCTGTAGTGTGTAACACTAAATAAGTAGAGGTTCTACTCTCCCAGCATCCAATGTGTGTGTGTGTGTGTGTGTGTGTGTGTGTGTGTGTGTGTGTGTGTGTGTGTGTGTGTGTGTGTGTGCGTGTGTGTGTGTGTTTGTGTGTGTGTATGTAAATATGTACCCTGACAGCACTAGAGACATGCCCATGTGGCCTACCCCGTGCAATGGTTATGCATTTTATGGCCCTGTGACTAGTTGCTGGCCCTAAATCGCCCTCCGCCACATGAGCATAATTGATGTCCACCACCATCTACAGTTGTACGTGCAGACTACCGAGATGACATGTATCAAGGGTAGTGGACTGTGTCACAGGGTATGAAAACATGACACTGACTGTCCCCATTGCCCCCAGCACAATGTTCTACACATATGCACCTAGGGAGCCATGCACATATACTGGCATAAGTTGCCGATGTCATATCTCCGCTCTGCTGCCTTGCCATCTTGTGCCACTGTATTTCCACCATGTGTCCATAGTTACACAATTCAGACTCCTGGGACAAAAGCATGCACAGCTCCATGATACACCTGTCATTCTGTAACACTACCATCAGTGTACCATCAGGCAACAAAGATACACAATGTTTGATGTGTTGTCCTATCACATGCCAGAATAGAGCACCTGTCATGGCCCACAACAACTGCCATGGCATATCACTACTGGACTACACAAACACATGTAGAGTAATATAGTTACCCTGTGCATCAGACACATATATTCAGGTCCCAGCATTGACGGTATAGATGGATGGGATGTGGCACAGGTATCATCACATGCACAGGATGTGGTGTGGGGATACTGGAGGCCTAGGCTGTGCCAAACAGTTGACAGCATATGTGTAAGTCAGGAAGGGGTGCTGGTGATGGGTCTGTATTATGTTATCGAAAAGTGAGTTTACTGAACTATATCTACATCGGAAATGCAGTTCAGCAAACTGTTGATGATGAGATTGCAATACAGTGAAGATTGGAAAATGTGTCCTTTCCTCACTGTAGTGCAATCTCAGAGTTGATATATATAATTAGTGGGGGGGGATGCAGCCCCCCCCCCCACAAGAGGGAATTCGCTGAACTGCATTTATGATGTAGATGCAGTTTGGTGAAGTCACTTTTTGCTTATATAATATAGACTTGCTGGTAACTTGGGCCATGGAGAAGTGCTGTGTGTGTCTGTAGGTGACCTGCATGTGATAATGGTGTTGGAGTGTGTGCTTGTACACATTCAAGCTCAGTGCTTAGCCTACATGTGTGTATGGTGGACAGCTATGGAGTGTTCATGGTAGAGTGAACAGTTCACCAGCTCTGGTCACAAACATGGGAACTGTCTTCTTCATGAGTAGTATTGGCAAAACCATGCTCAAGGCCAGATGCGGTGCTAGTACCTGATAGTGACTGCTGTCTGCTGGACCTGTGTCCCTCACAGGATCTCCCAAGTCCATGTGACCATGATCTGCCACGTCATGGTGTGGAGAGCACCACTTCCCTCCGTAGCGCGGGAGGTGCTGCCACTATGGGATGTGAGTGTGCATGGCCACGTGGATTATCAAAAGATGGTGTTGCTGGCCTACGTCCATGTGTCCAACACCCAACCCCAACCACATGTTCAAAAACAGACAATGTGCACTCAAAGACAGACACTGCCTGAGCCCATTGTCTGTCCACTACATCAGTGAAACATTCCATGGAGTGACCAATGTGGTGGAGGCAGTCACAGATGTCAGACTGTACTGCATCCATAACCCTACTTATCCATCTGGTGTTATGTTCAGCTCATGCCTGTGCCTCCATGACAGGCTGAACTATGAGGCAAGTGACCCGAGATGTGACACCTGCAATAGGAAGTGGCTGGGCAGCAGTTCTTCTTCAAGCACCCCTGACAATCTGCCTGTGTGGGACCTTGCCAGCTCTCTTTGTGGCCAGTGTCAACACTCATTGATGCCATAGTTTTCACACTGTCCTATACTATGTCACCACCCTCTGACTGTCCAATATTTGTGGCCTCTGGTGACTATGTGTGGGCATACTGACTGATTTCAGGGACAATGGGGGCAGAAGACGGATGTCAACCGCTGGGACAGATTCAGCCACCGATATCCCCACCTGTGCCTCATTATGGCCACTATCATCATCAGTGTCCGATGAGACACTGACATCAGGTTGTGAGGGGGACAGACTCCAATCCCCCTGTTCACCTGTGAGAAGGAAGATAAAATCAGTACATTACTACCTGCACTATTATATAGGTTAATCCATACAGAGTCATGCAGATAAGGGTCCACAACTGTGTTACATGTCTCGCATCTTCTCATCTCTGATCCCATGCATAACACACACACCCACAACAACATCCACAGACAACCCAGACCCTGTACAACATGCATGTCACCTACATCTGGATAACATTGCCAGTTCATTACACCTGTGAGGTATGCAATATGACAATATATGTGACAGAACTACACATAAAACTCAGTACACCTATCTTAACAATGATATGCCAGTTGTAGTACCACTGCCTCAGGTATGTACCTTCTCCCTATTCTATTTGAATGGGCATCTTGGTGTAATTGCCTCATGTATATCAGGCTGAGTAGTTGCTCATAACTGTAAGTGCAAATATGTTAATTTATGTACAAACACACACCTGTCATTCCCTAGACTATGCACTGTAGTTAACTGCTCCAAAATGGAACATACAATTATTCTACTCTAGCTAAGCAAAACATTTATGCAAAAGGCAAAATGGCAGCCCTTAACACTGATAAGGTATATCTGATCTTGCAAAACAATGGTTTCACGCTTACCAGGTACAGGACCATGAACTCTGCCCACACCTGACATACCTGTGGAAAGGTGAGGGAGAATTATTGTCAGCACCACCAAATGTTGCAGTGTTACAAGATAATATGTGCCTATAGCCACATGTACAGTAGCTAATGTGATACTGTCTACATTGTTGACATTCTGGGTATGTGTGCACAACTGTGTTGAAAAGCCAACCCCTCAATGCAGATAGACCTAACACCCATGTACACATCTGTAGAGCCTGTCACAATGACTGCAAATGTATTATACTGGTGAACACAGTTGGCTTACCTGGATGTTTCTTTGATGTGGACACTGTGGCACCCACCTCCAGGATATATGATGTGATGGTTGGCTAGGATGTGTGGGTTGATCCTAGGTGCGCCAAGAATTTTTCTGTGACTGAGAGTGGTTGTTCTGTTGCAGGCCCTGCACTGGTGGCAGCATGATCCCTGGCAACAGCAGTTGCCCTTTGACACGTGGCATTGACCAAGTCTGTGGCCCAGTGTCGAACCTGCTTGTAGGTCATGACCTGTTGGCCAATATCATTTACAGCCCTCACAAGGTCAGTCCACAATGCTGCCCACTGTTCATGATTGTGATGACCCCTTAACAGCAGTATGTGATGGTTGAATCTGAGGGCATCCAGTTTAGTGTCATTTTCCACAGATGAAAAAGGAGGATGTTTCCATTGGTGCATTGTTCCTGCAAGACAACAAGAAGGGAACACATTACAGGACCTGATACATGGATGTCCACTATGCACACACCCTACACACCCATAATGGCCTGCACTATCCACTGCTCCCTCACATGTCATAGCCCACAGTTTGGTGACACACTGCATGTGTGGCTATCACCAAGATAGCAGCAGTACTCGGTAATGTCCCTGTCTGCTGGGATAGATTCTGCTGTATGTCTCTACAGGCATCACTGCAGTCTACTGTGCTGTGTCCCGTTCTGGCAATTCTCCACTAATATGTGACATGGCCATTGTTGGACAAATAGCAGTGTGCTATTCCAGCAACTATATGGGGACAGTCCAGCCACACGAGTGTGCCACAATGACAAAGAGCACTGCAAACCTGCTGTCACATATGTTCCCTGTTGGCATCATACATCTCAACTATGCAGATGTTTGCAGAATGTCACCTTGTTGGGCTCATAGCTGTGGTCTGTCTTGCACAAACCTGTGCATTTCTGACAACTGGTTGTCCACTGATTGATGGTTGCTGTCAGAAAACTGACACAGAATCTGTCACCTGTCAGACTCCTCAGACAACATGTATGCTACAGTAATATCTGTTACTCTAATCACATTCTTACTATGTATGGTCAATATGTATAGTCTGTCACTGGGTTTAGGCCTTTATCCCTCCATTAAATATATATTTGTCCTAATTTCTTATTGTAGGAGGTTGAGAGGTATGTTAGGTATAGCTTTCAACCAAACATGGACAAATGTCCATGAAACAGGGACTTAGCCAGAATATATCAATGACATTTAGGAACACTTTTACAATGTTAGTACTATTTACGTGTGGCATCGACAGACAGAGAGGAGGTGTATTACAGTCCATAGATTCATGTTACTGGAGAGTATAGGCTTACTTAGTGTCACTATGTCTTAGGTGTATGCCACTATCTGTACTAGAACAGCCGAACGTTGTAGGAGGAATGGAAAGGGACAGAGCAAAGAGATGAGTTAAAGCAGGGACGACTGAGAGGCATGCCTGTAGGTGTTGGACAGCAGAGTATCACTTACATGTCAATATCATAGATCTAATACAAGCCTACTAATTTAATTCCTATTCCCCATACCTCCATCCTCCCATCTGCATCCCTTTTTATGGGGTATGTAGTACATACATGGTCGTGTGATGTCTTCCTTTTATTGAAGGATTCCTCTGCAAATACTTCACACATACTCTGTGTGAATAAACCCACATACAGACCTATTGCCCATAATCATTTGCTTGCCTTTTGTAGGTAATGCTCATTAACAGGTCTGTGTGCCAATCTGTGGTGCAGACTTGCTAATTGCATCTAAAACAGCTGAAATGAACTATCATTAGCCAATGACATGGCACCACTGAGCAATATATAAGGCCTTCATGTAGACATTGGCCCCTTTCTTAGTTTTTGAGATGGGCATTACTGAGGTGTGGAGACTACAGCGTCAAATAGGGTAAGGGCAAATACTGTCCACTGTTTTGTCTCATATGTTTGCTCAGTGTCCCATGACAGTGTGGTCATCTGGCAGGTTACTGACAAACATTGTGGGTTGAGGTCAGAAGGGGGTGAGAGATGTGAGTGTCACATCTCATAACCATCAGAATATGCAAGGTAATGCAGTAACTGCTATTCTAGCCTCTTACTATCTTTGTGGGGCAAACTGTGTAACATGTACCTATCTCTGGGCCTTTGCCCCCACCCCACTGGTTATGTATGGTTGTGTCCAGATCCCTTGTTAAAGGAAGCTGGGAGGTATGATCAGAATGTAACAGCTACCTTAGCATACAGTCATGTATGCTCCAGGCTACAGCTGCTGCTGCTGCTGCAGCCTAGGACACAATGAGGGGAGGCATGAACACTTTGGAGGCCTGCAAGCTGTACATGTAACTGTGGCAGCTGTGGCAGCCATATTGGTACAGGTAAGCCAGAGTAAGGGTACCCATTACAGTCCAATTGAGGCATGCGCTTATGGTATATCTGTTATGCAACAGTGCCAATAGCAAATTAGTAGGTGATATATAGTTAGGCTATCCAAATATCTGCACTGTGTCCCTACCTGCAGGCCTGTGACTTGCAAAACTGGGTAGCTGATTATACAGTAGCAATAACCTATGGGGATTAAAATTGCATGAGTCAGTCTTTACTTGCTGTGTTCACAAGAGTGTAATTGAAGTGCAATATACTGGATCCGAACCCAGGACCGTGTGTAACAAAATGCTTTGCAGGAAAGGTGTTCAACCGACTTAGCTACTGAGTCAGTGATGCAGCAGGTGTATTTGACAGATAAATGTGCATGCATACAGCTGTGACACACATTGTCTGCATCCATTGGCATGTGCATGGCTTTCAAAGGCAGTAGTTCTGCAGCACGGTCCCAGTTAAAGATATGTACTGTGCCACTGATGCCTTAGCAGGTGTGTTTAAAGATGTTGCAGATAAAAGGTAACATTTACCTGTTATCCCAGGCCTAACATATTGACAGTTTGGCTATCTACTTGTGTGGTTTTGCACTCCTATTTCTCCCATTAGGTTCAGTTGTAGTTTGTCAGTGGCAATCAATATGATTTCCTGAAAACACTGGCTTTAATTGAGATCTGTGTGGCCTAGTGGGTTAGTGCAGTAGGCTGCAGTTGAAAGAGACCCGGGTGAAAATCATGGCAGAGGAGATTATTTTATACATGTGCCTAACACTGTGAGAAACATGTAGGATCAGTGAGGCAGTTTAAAGTGCTTTTAAGAGGGTTTGTGTGGTTTTGCATGGAGCTCCACTTAGTTCCACACAAAGTCGATCTAAAAAATTAAAAATAAAAGAAAAAGGGGGTGATAGGACAGTGGTGAAATGGGGGTAAGCAGGAGGAAAAGATAGTGAAAGGCAGGTAGGTATGAACAGGATGGGTGCAGGGAAGGATCACAGCTTCCCATTTCTTGTACAGCAAACAGCTGTGCATTTTGACAGATTTTGAGGACGAAATTGGACTTTCAAACCCCAGAGGGGGGGGGGTTGTCAGGACAATTGGACCAAATTACTTGTGTCTAGTGGACACATGTACAAAATGGAGAGCTATGCATTTGGCAATTTTTTTTGTGGGATAGGTGTCCATTTTTTTTTTTATAAGGAGCGAGCAGAATGTTGGGGAAGAGATATAGGTACATGTGGGGAGGCAAGTTGGGTGGGAGAGGATGCAATTGCAGACAGACTAGAAAGACAAGACAACAGACAGGGGAAATGTGTGACACATGAGGGGGTAAACACCTTTGATGGGGAGGGTATTATGGAATCCGAAGAGCATGTGCCTCCAGATGGCACCAGCATGACAGAGATTTCCACCCATGGGCAGCCCACACTCCTCCTTCACTGCTCTGAAGGCAGCTGTGCTGGAGGCTGGGTGCCAGGGCCAGCTGGCCCCACCAAATTGTTGAGTCTGACTTCAAGCCAGTGCATGCATCATTCATAACTCTTATAAAGAATGCTGTACACCATGGCCAGTAGTCAATCCTAGGTGACTATCGCTCATCTGCCACCACTCCCCGGGGGGGTAAAGGCCCTGTCTCCTAAGGCAGTTCCACCCAAAGGTGGTGAAGGGCCAGCAGAAGGGGTACCACTGGCTTGGGTCACAGATGAACTGGTACCCAGTGCCATGGCCAGCTGAGGTAGGAAGGTGGATCAGCACGAACTGGCCTACCCTGATGTGCTGTGATTATCTAAGTGAAGCAATACATTTAGGTTAGTTATGAACAAAACCATTGTTTGTAATAACAGCATGCAAGAACATTGAAAATAACACCATTACATCTCAATGCATATTATGTGAAACACAACAATGAATATCAGAACAGGAAGTATATTAATAGCATGCCAGTAACAGTTATGGCATATGGAATATGGCCAACAGAATAGGTAATTCAAAAGAATATGTTAATATGAAACCATTGTGATACATAACAATAATAAAATGCATGTCCCAAGATAAAGTTCATGAAACAACGTATGTTAATTGTAAACCATAACCAATGCATAACAATAATAAATATTTGAAGATAAAGTGTGGGGAGAGAAAGAAATACAGTCCAGTAATACCATAATGGGCTATATAGTTGACAACAGTACTTCTATCTACTCTACAGGTCTGTCCTTTCTTTATTTGTAAAAGTGCTCTGTAGCTGCTGTAGCACATATATATCTCTCAAGCTATCTGTAGAGGACAGTATGGGCTAAGCAATAACAACTGCACAGAACAATTGTACATCAGGTGTACCTATATTACTACCAAGGTGTACTGTGGGCTGATGTTGTGTTACGTTGTTATTTACATAAACATGTCAATGATACATCTGTGACAGATAGATTACACAATGGTAATTACATTCCATGACAGCATGACACTTGAGAGATATGTATGTGTACAGCACAGACAGTTAACAACTATAATGCCTTGCTTGGCAGGCATGGGGATAGAACCTAACAGCAGTGACAGCAGTGGACATCTGCATCACGTGTATTAATTGACGGCAGCTACCTTTAACATACACTCCAGGCAGGCAGCTATACCAGAGCTTACACATTTTATTTCTTTTCTTTTATTTCATTGTTATTACACTTATTTCCTGGGTTTTATGCTGTATTTTCACATTCCTGGTAATGATTCTAACAGTCTGTAAGATGTAAACACACAATAATGTACTCATAATATGGGCTAACGCACACATTTACCTGTAGTTCCTGTGGAGAGAATATTTGTAAACAATATGTGACTGATATTGTAATATTTTGATACATAGTACTGAATTTGAAACCTGACCTGTGTGTGGCAAAAATGTACTTCAGACACAGCATTTGGCAAACTGAGCTACTGAGTCACTGGTGATTACTGACTGACTGATATCTGCCTAGAGCTTATCAGGCAGCCCAATATGACATGTTAATAGTGGTACAGTTTTATACTTGACTGCAGTGACAGTTGAACGCACATGCATGACATTCAAGCATGACAGAGATACTAAGTAAAGTATATTTGACTACATATAATCCAGGTTTAGATATTACATTGTTAGTGTGTTGAAATGTCTGTGAGGGCAGCAACCAATATTCGATTATGAGTTATTCTTTGCAGTGTACAACTAGTATACTGTTCTGCCTGACTGCAGCACCATACCTCACAGCCTGAATGCTTGTAGCTGACATGCAATAGTAAAAACAAGATAATCCTGCTGTACATGTTTACCTTGGTGTTATTCCTATTGCTGCATGTGTCATTGCAGACCAGTTGTCATAAGTGATTTATTAAGAAACAACTCTGAACCTATACTTATTGCATAACAGACTTTATTACACATACCCAGGATTCATGAAGCTCAGCACAATGACGGTGGTAGGCTTGCGCCAACAGTGCGGTGTGAAGATGGTGCAGTAGCACCAAATGCATATTAATGAAGGTGCACTGCCGCCACAGCCACGTGCACAGGAAAGGAGCGCAAGTGCATAGGGTGTGTCGAAGTGTCGCACGGAGGCATGGAAATGCCAGCTGTCGACGTGCAACCTAAAATTCTTGCATATAATAAGTTGCAAGATAGTAATCACATCTGTCAGTGTCCATGAATACTGAAACTTATGCAAAGCATACAAGAAAGTTCCTGCGAACACAAAATGAAGAAGCAAACACAAATGCATGGTAGGGAATAACGGGTCTGTATCCCGCGAACAAATGACATGGAAGACCGTGTGGCCGTAGTCCAATGCAGTGTAGATAGCTATACCAAGTGGAAGTGAAACTTATATGTTAGCAAGCCGCCAGTAGGTATGTCCAGCCCAATGGTGAGGGTCACCAGCTGACCCATAATGTGAAGGAGGGTACACAGCTGGGCAGATGTGCCCATAACAAAATGCACGATAAATGTAAATATCTAGCGACCATATGTCCAAATCATATCCCACAAGGCATGTAATAGTAACATACAAAAGGTATGTCCACATTTCACATAACAAATGTGATAGGAAATAGAATAAGCATGTAAACGAAACAGAAGGAGCATATAAACAGCTACAACAATAAGGAAACATGTAGGCTGAAAGGAACAGTATTATCCCTACCGTCGACTGTGGGGACGTGTTGTCCAGTACAGTCAGATATGTGTATGGAATATATCCCATCCTGGACATAGGAAAAGGTGGCATCCTACCAATGAGTAGAACAGTCTGCCAAAATTCGGAAATCAGCGGTACAAGCCGAACTTGTCAGGATGTGTCACAGTTTAACGGGTAGTACCCGGGTATACCAACCATGTAATGAAAGTTAAGTATGGGCGTGTACTTATGTGCATGAGGTATAGCATGTGGAAAGCAAACATGGCAGGGTAGTCCACACAACCATACAGGTACCCGATACATGTAGGGTAGTCAATGTGTTACTCTGGCCGTGTCATGGGCCAATAACCAAAGCAGTGATGTATGGGGTGTGAAGAATCTGTGTGTGTGGGGGGATGGGTAATGGTACAATCCTCCAAGGCAATACTGTGTCGTATGCAGAATAGGTGAACCGGAGGTGTATGAGGGAGCAGCGGGTGAAGCTGAAAGAAACACAAACACATGTATAAACATCTGCAATACAACCAGACAGGCCATACTGTAGAACACAATCCCACAAACATATGAATATTGAAATGTGCGATGCAAATGTATAGACATGTCACTGGCACATACCCACAGATTGGTCCTGATGGAACTGGCCATAACAAATGCAACACACCTGGATGCATAATGGACTACCCAGCATCCCCTCCACATCACACAACCCGCTCCCTTACCTGAACGTCCACCAAATCCAGCCATACATGTCTTACTGGTTTGGTGCAGCCACAGCTACACATAGTGACCACTACACATATGTAGTAGGTCGTGTCACCCTAGGCAGTTGCAGGATTGCACACTATGTATCCCTTGCATGTAAAACCCCCAGCACATTTTCGTAAAGCCAGAAAGATGTTCGGTATTTGTCTTGTTTTGGACCGGTCCAATTTTTGGGATATCCCTCATGGGATACATAACCTGTGTAAACATTAGAATGGAAGACACAAAGTCCAGTCCTGTAGATATCTGGACACAAGTTGGAATGTGCATTAGAGGTGGACGACACTGTCCAGCCCTAAATGATCATGCATAACCTACTACCCAGAATCAAACACCTGCCCGTGATGCACGTGTCCCGACACGAATAAGCGGGAGAATATATTGCACACATCCACATAGTGGCACATGGTATAAGGGTGATGAAGGCACTGATGTAAACAGGATACCCCTGATCCACTGTGTGAGTGACACTTAATGCGTGTGTAGGTGTGACCTGACCAACAATGGTACAATGCCAAATATCTTGTGACAGTAGGGAATAACTATGCACCATACTGCATGTAACAGTTGCTGAAAGCGGTCACGTCAGGATAGAATAAACGTAATTCGTACAAGAAACAGCCAAACAAAGTGCCAAAGGTATAAGGCTTACAGCTAGGAAACAAATGACTGTTCTAAACCTGCAGTGACTGTGGCTATGTGTTGGGCCAAACAATCTAGTGTCCGCAGTAGGGTTCTCATCTGTCCTGCTTTGCGAGGGATAGTCCATCGTTGGACAGTTGTATCCTGACAAAAGACATTGCAAATGGCAAATGTCCTGGGATTGTAGGACATAATCATGTCCCATATGTTATGTAATAGTAGCAGAAAATAATTATTGCAGTATCTACAATACCTAAATGTTACAAGAAACAGAATAAGCAAATAAACTGCTACAACAATAGGCTTTAATGTAGGCAAATAAGTAAAGTTCTATCCATTGTACTGACTGTGGGTATGTGTCGGCTTGTAAAACCTGGTGTGTTCCGATAATGTCCCATCTTGGCCATTTGAAAAGGTGCCAACCCTAGTCACCGGAATACAGTACACCCATACAACTGACAATGTCAACGATACCAATGGTCAGAGCATTCGCACAATAACTGGCCAGACCCTTAAAAATTCACAAAGCCAGTGCCCTTTGGGGGAAAGGTTTGAATGAGAATGACTACTTACAACAGTGAAGGGTACTAGACGTATTTAACTGCAGACAATTAGTAGTATTACAAATCTGTCAACATGTTCCAAGTTAATAGTACTAATATGGTAAAAAAAATGTTTTCTGTTGTTAAACTGTCTCATAATGTATATAACACTTTGCAATTCTTGAATATATGAATCCTACTCTTGTATTTCACTTTATAACCTTTGATTGTATTTTGCAACCTTTATTGTATTGTATTGCTCATGGAGCTTTTCTCTCCGGGCCTCCACTGAAAATGGGAACTTCTTGGCCCAGTGGACTTGATTGTCCCTGAGTTGTCATAGCCTTGTCCCTGTCACTGTAGACATGAGTCCTCATGTATCAGAGAGGTCTGTACACCGAAGTAGACCAACCAACTGTCCCAGCTGTTGACAAGACTATTGCATACCTGTAGTGATTTCATAACAGATGTCCAGAATAATATTCATTGTATGTATAAATGAATGAAATAGTCAAATGGGAAGGGAAACCACCCCCACCAACCTGCATTATGTAGTGGAACCACTCCCCACCCTAAATTATGTAGCACCAACCCAATAATGTGGTCAGAGGTGCCCAAACACCTCCGTCTGTAAACATAGGTAGAATGTTAAACTCTGGACTAACTCTGTCCATGTGCTACATCTGATCTTTGAACAGTGCCAGGGCAGTGCTAGTCACCAGTCGGCCGAGCCTAAACCCGGACCAACACATGAAAACCCTGACAATCAAACACGCGTATGTGCGAGGACTATGAGCGTAGGGGTTATGAATATCCTTGGAGTGAGTAGGCTCGCAGCATGGGTCCAGAGCAGTAGGAAACAGGGAATGCCCTAATTGTAGTACTGCTGTTTTCGCAGCAGGAGAATGGATGCCTGCTGTGTAAGGGAAGCGGTGAGGCGTATGTCAGAGTAGCTACGAACCATGGGTATACATATAAATGAGCCAGAACACCAATAGTGTAGTGGTTACAGCATCTGCCCAACGTAAAGGCATTCCCGGTGCAAGCATGACTATAGCACATATTAATTGTGTAATGAATGCCTCTGTGCTGTAAAGCCAACAGTTATACATGTAAAGGTGACCGCGTTCACATGGGTCAGTTAACCGGATTCCATCAAAGTGGTACTTTAATAAGGAATAAGGCACATGTAATCCTAAAGACGTGCCTGTAAACATATGTAACTCAGAATAAGTAGATGCAAGTGGGCCTGCGCAGGTGTACGCAGCTATTAGCATAGCAAATGTATGCTATCTTCTACAGCTGTAACTTTCATATATATATATATATATATAGCTAGACAGATGTGTGTATAGAGAATATATATATATATATATATATATATATATATATATATATATATATATATATATATATATATACACATATATATATATATATATATATATATTTATATATATATATATATATATATATATATATATATATATATATATACATATATATATATAGATATGTTAGGAATGCTAAAAGACAAAAGCAAACCTAAGGGTTGTGAAGGGAATCCAGACCAAGTTAGGAATTATGAAGTGCTCGCAGAGTATGTCACATAAAGCTGCACAAGTGTGGGTACAGCACCACTCTAAACACCAGAGGCAGGGCTATACCAGTGGCCATAACATCGTTGAAGTGCTACGTCAACATTGTAAACAGATGTTGCGACAACCTACACTTGTAACCCGCAAATCTTTCGTAATCCATAACACCAGGAAAGGCATGTATGTGCAAATATGAATGTATGGTGAGCCTGTGAATACACGAGGTGGTACAAAATGTGTGTAGGGCCCCAACGCTCATGAGAGGGCAATGTGTAAAGGTGTGTCATGGCTGCGATATCAGGTGTATAATGTCTGTTATGCGGGGAAACTCAACACGGGTGTGCAGGAGAAACCATGGATATGTGAGTATGGACACAGGAGTGATAGGGTATGTTGCGCCGGGTGTAATGGAGTGGCCCGTGGAGGTCAGCTAGTACTAGGGTTACCACCTTTTCAAATGCTCAAAGTGGGACATTTTCTGTAGAAATGTCAGATTTGCAGGGCAAAACATACCCATGACCAGTACAAAGGATAGAACTTCACCTTTTTGCCAAAATAAAAGCTTATTCGTGTAGCATTTGAGTTGCTTATGCAATTTCATATAACATTTAGGTGTTTCAGATAAAACTGTTTTATGAAACTATGAAAGAAAACTTAGGAAATATTTCCGTACAAAAATCTCAGGACATCTGCCATTTTTTCAGTTTTTTCGCAGGACACAACTGCCCAAAGAGGGACTGTCCCTCACAAAGTGGGACAGATGGTAACCCTAGCTAGTACGTAGTTGCGATTCCCAGATATAGTGTCATTTGCGTGGAGACATGCGTGAATGGGCGTATCATTGTCGGACGTTGTGCGTCAGGTCTGGCAGCCCGGCACGTAAAACCTATACGCCACCCATGAGCGGAACGGAGTTCTGCTGTGACAACCCCAAACCGGGAAAAGCAGAAAGACACAACTACATGAAGACAACAATTTGTCGATGTACAGTCACAGTAACACAAACACACATCCTATCAACAGTAATAATATGAATGTGTACAGAAACAAACACAGTAGCAGGAATAATAGGCTGTGCATTCGAGGAATAGGTCGAATGACACTATCACAAGCCAGTTAGCAGCGGCACCCCAGACATGAAAACCCTGCGACATCTGTCTGCTGCATAACGTACAATATACTGAGCACAAGTTCACCGGAGTGAAGTGTCGGTGTCAGAATGAGTAAGGCAATAGTATGCTGTTAAAGCAGGGATAAAACCAATACGCATGTGTAAGTGTCCATGTCCAGGAAATGTATAGGTTAATGGACACACAGATGTATATATAGATAAAAATGTATATATATATATATATATATATATATATATATATATATATATATATATATATATATATACACACATAGCTATAATAATTTACATACACACATATATATATATATATATATATATATATATATATATACACACACACACACAAACAACAGGTAGTGATATATATACACAAAACAAACATACACACAAAACAAACTATATGTCAGTGTATATATACACATTCACATAAATAGGTTACTTCACAGCAATTAGGGGTAACATATTTACAGCCCAAGCATTTGTGACTGGGAGATCCAATAAAGAAACGTTGTACCCCCCCACATTGCCCAGCTAGGCTGGGCAGACATACAGACAGGCAATACAGATCAATACACTGCTGCTGTCCAATACACCGGTAGGAAAGGACCAGTGGGAGAGTTCTGCAAGGTCTACACTTTAAATATGGATAACGGTGTCCTTTGCGGGACCGCAAAAAGTCAGGTATGAAAGAATCTACCGACACTAATACGAGCAGGATGTAGGTGCACATGGAACAGTAGGTTGTGCAAGTGTGATAATACATGGGTTGACAAAACGTACGACATGTGTCCCGAGATGGGGAGAGTGGGCAATGTGTAGGGGTGTGCTCATACCCCAGCTGCGCTTGCAGTAAGTATTTGTCACGACTGCTGTAGAGGGGTGCCAGGTAGGTGGACCATGGGTATGCTTTAATGGGCTTAAGTGTGCAGGTGCTGATTGGCAGAGATATAGTAGGCCCACCCAGTGGAAGTCATTAATATTCCTATGTAGGCATAGCATATGCCTACACCTCCCAAACCTGAAGAGCACATCTACAGGATAGTTTGTAAACCATCGTGGAATACATAGAGACCTACACAGTGCCGTGTACCCGAGTAGCATGGACATCCATAGTTATGTATCAGAATGTAACAAAGTCCAAATAAACACTTCCAGAACTACTGATATTAGATGAACAGGTAGCAGAATACAGGTAATGACAGATGACAACATGTATGAGTCATAAGCAGCATGTACCTCGACAAACATGAATGAATACATATGTTCTGTGACTGTGAATGTGTCTGGTTAATAGAACCAATTGTCTAAATGTGTCCCGCAGGTTGTTATGCATTGTTCCTGATATGGTGTTCAGTCACATCCATTGGTATGTGAGTTCTGCTACTGACGGAAAGTGCATAAGTTGCTGACCACTTCAGGTAGATGATAGCATAATAGAAGAGGTTAAACACCCGTACGCCTGTGAGAGACACACCCGTCTGGGCAGTTCTGTCTTGCAAAATGACAGTTATGGCACATGGCCTGTGCATACCTCTGAACTGTCCCTGATTTTCATGGACGTCCCTGATTTCGACTCAAATTTTAACTCTGTCCCTCTTAATCCCACCTAAAACTAGTGACTTTTGGAGGAAAGGTGGTGAATTACACTTAATGAATAATGACAACAATTAAGAGTTGCAAACTTCTTTTACTTCAGAAAATGTGTATTAATTCATATGCTCTGATTCTGTCATTCAAGTTAATAGCACTAATATTTTAAAAGTGTCCCTGATTGTCCCTGATTTTTTCCTGACTTGTCCCTGATTCTATTGAAATTTGTCCCCAGTTGGTTGAAAGGTCTGGGCCTGTGAGTTTGGGAATGGAGGGTATATAGTGTGTGTAGTGGTGTCAAACATCAATTTGTTGTATCAGTAACAGCTACATGTAATAGGAAATAGTATTATCAATTATAATGCTACATGAATAACCTTAACGTATGCAAACCGTGGAGGTCGTCCGTGTACTACTGGCTGTGGGTCAGACCTCTCAACCAATTGGGGACAAATTTCAACAGAATCACAGACAAGTCAATAAAACACAAGGACAATCATGGACACATTTAAAATATTAGAGCTATTTACTGGAAACATTGACAGAATCAGAGCATATGAATTAATACACATTTTCTGAAGTAAAAGAAGTTTGTAACTATTAATTATTGTCATTATTCATTAAGTGTAATTCACCACCTTTCCTCCAACGTCACTAGTTTTAGGAGGGATTAAGAGGGACAGAGTTAAAATTTGACTCAAAATCAGGGACAACCCTGAAAAGCAGGGACAGGTGAGAGGTATGTTGTGGGTATGTGTTGCCTTGACATGTGATAGCTCTACATATAGGGTCTATAGGGCCGCCACCAGTCTGAACGACCAAAGTGGAACCTGCTCTGTAGAACTGTCAGATGTACCAGGGCAGAACATAATTACAGCCATGCATAGTACAGAAATATACATATCGGAGCAAATCAAAGTGTAGTCTAGCAGCAGTATAGTTGCTTATGATACTACATATGGCATATCGACGTGTCAGGTATACAAGACCTGTAAAAAGCAACCAGTACAGACACCTACAACATGAGAAGGTCCCCTAATCAGGACAGTTGTAATGGCTAGAGTATTGTCCATACCACTCAACTGTCC